>NW_022107407.1:16081877-16129432 GCF_000313985.2 Echinops telfairi | reverse complement strand
CTTAATTTTATTGGGGGCTCTTATAACAATCCATACTTCCATTGTGTCAATCACATTTGAATATATGTTGCCATCATCCTTTTCAAAACATTTTCTTTCTACTTGAGCTCTTGATAACAGCTCATTTTTTACCTCCCTCACCCACCCTCCCTCCCTCATGAACCATGATAATTTATAAATTATTATTATTTTCATATCTTACACCAATTGCTGTCTCCTTTCACCCACATTTCTGTTGTTCATCCCCCTTGGGGAAGTAGTTATACATCGATCATTGTGATCGGCTCCCCCTTTCTTCCCCCACCTTCCCCTTACCCTCATGGTGTCGTATTCCCATTTTTGGTCCTGAGGATTTTTTTTAATCATTTTATTGGGAGCTTGTACAACTCTTATCACAATCCATACATACGTCCATTGTGTCAAGCACGTTTGTACATTTGTTGCCATCATCATTCTCAAAACATTTGCTTTCTACTTGAGCCCTTGGTATCATCTCCTCATTTTTTCCTCTTTCTCCCTGCTCTCCCCTCCCTCATGAACCCTTGATAGTTTATAAATTATTATTATTTTGTCATGTCTGATGTCTCCATTCACCCACTTTTCTCTTGTCCATCCCCCAGGGGGAGGTTATATGTAGATCCTTGTAATCGGTTCCCCCTTTCTGCCCTACCTTCCTTCCACCCTCCTGGTCCTGAAGGGATCATCTGTCCTGGATTCCCTGTGCTTCCAGTTCCTATCTGTACCAATGTACATGCTCTGGTATAGCCGAATTTGTAACGTAGAATTGGAGTCATGATAGTGGGGGGAGGGGGCATTAAAAAACTAGAGGAAAGTTGTATGTTTCTTTGGTGCTATACTATTGCACCCTGACTGGCCCATCCCTTCCTTGTGACCCTTCTGTGAGAGGATATCCAATTGTCGACAGATTGACTTTGGATCTCCACTCTGCACACCCCCTCATTCACATTGGTATGATTTTTTGTTCTGGGTCTTTGATGCCCGATACCTGATCCCATTGACACCCCATGATCACACAGGCTGGTATACGTCTTCCATGTGGGCTTTGTTGCTTCTGAGACAGATGGCCGCTTGTTTATCTTCAAGCCTTTAAGACCCTAGATGCTATGTCTTTTGATAGCCAGACACCATCAGCTTTCTTCATCACATTTGCTTATGCACCCATTTTGTCATCAGCAGTTTGGAAGGTGAGCATCACAGAATGCCAGGTTATTAGAGCAAAGTGTTTTTGAGTTGAGGGAGTACTTGAGGTGAGGCCCAATGTCCATCTGCTACCTTAATATTTAACATACAATATATGTACATAAATCTATGTCCCTATCGTTATATATAAATATATTTACATGAGTACGTGCCTGTATTTAGACCTCTATAAATATCCTTTGCCTCCTAGTTCTTTCTTTTATTTCCTCTTACTTTCCTTTTGTCCTGCTATCTTGCTTGACCTTCATTTGGCTTTTATTAATTCCTCTTGCCTACATTGCACTTTATCAAGCCCCACCAGGCATCCTATGCCCTCTTCGCCATCGATTTTAGATCACTTGTTCCCTTGCTCCTGGGTTTGTTGGTACTCTCCTTCTTTTCCCCCACCTCTCCTCCCATGTACCCCGAAACCATCGATCCTGTTGTTTTCTCCTCTGGATTGTTTATCCTGCCTATCTTATCTAGATAGACATGGGAAAACCAGAAGAAAACAAAACAAAAAGCAACCAAAGAAAGAAAAGCCTTTAAATAGTTCTAGGTCTGTCTGTTAACCTTTATGAGTGTTTACCAGTCGAGTCTGATGAGGTGCCACACCCTGTTCCTGAAGTTTGTTTTTGGGGTTCCTCGGGGACTTCATTGCTTTGTTCCCCTTGTTGCTCTGTTGCACTCCATTCGTGTTTTGCCCTGGTGTGGTGGGGTCAGATCGGACACAATTCCCACACTGTGTCTCCAGTGTTGTCCACCCATAGCCCTATGGGTCAGTGAGGGGATGCCGTGTTTTTTTGGTGGGCTGGCCCTATGGTCCTCTCTGTGCTTTGGCAGGAATATCATCCTCAGGGCTTGGTGGGCCAGGATGTGTTCCACTCTCTTTTTCTCTTCTTCCCTCTTAGTTTGCTTCCGTGTGTTCTGAGCAGAGGAGCCCCTCTGTCTGAGCTGTAGCTTTAGTGCTGTCCTTTGTAGTTCATTCTTCTGGGGAGGGGGTCCACATAGCTGGGCTTGGGGCCGGCCCCACAGACTCCCTGCTTCATACTGATATGTTGCATTCAAGTCTTGGCGCACCAGGTTGAGATCAGGTCCCTCTCTCCCTTTCCTGTGGAGATATTAACACTACCCTTCCCTTGGATGGGTTAGCTGCCCGAGGATTCCAAGGTTCATCCTTGTTGTGGCTTGCATCAGTGCTTCATCTTTATTTCTAGCTGTTTATGTATTCCATTGTGTTTATGTATTCCATTTTGTTTAGCCATCCATCTGCTGGTGAACATTTAGAATATTTCCACCTTCTGGCTGCCATGAAGAGTGCTGCAGTGAACATTGTGTACAGCTTTCTAATTGTCTGTACCACTTTTGGAAATATACTTCGGATTGGAATTGCTGGATCACGTGAAAGCCCTGGTGGTGCTGTTGGGCTGTTATCCTTAAGGTTGATAGTTCAAACCCACCAGGTGCTCCTCAGAGAAAGATGAAGTTCCCTGCTCTTATAAAGATTTAAAGCCTCAGAAGCCCCGCTTAGGGTTGCTATGAATTGAAAAGGACTTGATGGTAGTGGATTTGAGGATATGATAGTTTTATGTTCACCTTTTGGAGGAACTGCCAAACTTTTTTTGACAGTTGCTGTGCCATCATTTTACAGTCCTCTAAGACCTACCCAGCACCTGTTGTTTTCTGGTGTTGACTGTTACTGTTCTAATAGATATGAGATACAGTATCTCATCATGGATTTGATTTATATGTTCTCTGCTGAGCAATGACATTTCCTAATCTTGTTAACCACTTGAACATTCTCTTGTGTGAACTTTCCAAGGAAGGTTGTTTTGGGGTGTTTTTTTTGCGCCTCTCTCTCTATGTGTGTGTGTGTGTGTGTGTGTGTGTGGTGTGTGTGTATGGTTATTGTCAAGTTGTAGAAGATCGTAAGATATTTTTTAGTGTATTGGACCTTTAGTCAGATATATGGTTCCCAAAGTTTCTCTCCCAGGCTGTAAGCTGTCTTTTCACTTTTTTGATACAGCCCTTTGATGAGTAAAATGACTGAATGTCATGACGTTCCATGTATCTATATTGTCTTTTTGCTGTTTGTTCTTTTGTTGTCATGTCTGATAATCCATCTTTAAAAAACTAGATCCCACAACCATGCCACTGTTTTCTCCTAACGCATCTAAATTTAACAAGCGAGCGTGATGATGGTAACGCACCCCTCACATCCACCATAGGATTGGTGGTCATATTGGTTAGTTGTTTGAGTTTGAGTTTTAGACTCCAAGTAGATTTTTTAAAAAGAAGAAAAAGATTTGATTTGGATACAAACATAGAGTTGTTAACGCAAATTTGGTTCACAGTCACTTTAAATATAAAGGTATGAGACACCTTCAGTGCCTCAGAACACAAATCTAGGCAACATGTTAACTTTCAAAAGTCAAAGGGAAATTTGACATTTTTGTTAGTTGGGTGCAAAATGTTATACCTGACCTACAAAACTGTCAAATTCCCTGATGGTTTTAAAGAAAATTGCAAGTTTTTATGATGAATGAAATGGTTACATAAAATTTATTTATTTGAGCTTAATGATAAGGCTTGTGCTAATTTTCAAAGTTGCAAAGTGTGCTGGTCTGAATATAATCTGAGCCCCCATAGTTCTCATAGTAAATTAGGGCATTCAACTTGTAGCTGACATGGTTTTGTTAAACTTCCTTTGATGTGTTTTTCTTTGTTAATATTATGAATAAAACATGCTTCCTAAACATGAATACCATCAGTATTTCAAATGAGGCCCGAGCTCACCTGAGTGGAATTATCTCTATTGATCTCAACATAATATATTGAATGTCACATAATGTTGCATTAAGGTTTTCGTTAGCTGCACCTTTAGTGCTGATTCCATTTGAGTTCTGTTCATGTTAACCTACCTTTTCCTGATGAACTGCTGTCAAATCTTATTCGTCATTCTACATAATAAATTGATATTTTGATTTTAATGATAAGACTGCATTTCTGTTAAATTTCATATTGTGGGTTTGGCCAGTCATTCTAGCTTATTTGAGTACTGCAAATTGTTATTGTGTATCATTTTACATAGGTTTTCTTAAGTTAATGTCAATCTTAGGTGACTAGCGTTAAAGACTAAGGTCGTAAACTGCCAAATCCACGTCCTGAGGTGTGTGTGGAGTGTGGGGTTTTTTGGGGGGGATGTGTGTGTGTTTTGTTTTTAGGTGGGGTATAGGGAATGACACAATTTGTCAAGTTCTATCTCTCCACCTATCTATCTCTTAAATTAAAAGCTGCTAATTAAGTCTTATACTATCCAATTTACCAACCACTATATCTTACTGCATTGAACACTTGACTTAATATATTTGCATTTATTATTTAGCTCTTGAAGGCATATGTTTGTAAACTCTTAATAAAATCACTTATGAAATTATTGATTGGGACTAGGGACCAGAGCTCGCAGCTCTGTAACTAAAAACATTCCTTAATCTTGACATTCATCTTCTAATCTTTATATTCTTCCTTGGTGTTATTGCTTAGTAAATTAACTAAATTGTAATGCTTTGCTATGCTCAGCTCCAAAATTATTTACAGATATATCATGATTACATTTGCCATGATTTATTAAAGTCAAGAATTCTTATAATGAAGTTTGTTTAATTACTTTTCTAATATACAAAACTACCCATTTTCTGAATGCTTCTCACACCGTAATTTTCTTTCATGTACTTCAGCACTTTATTTATTGTATCTCACCTTACCTTAAAACTGATTTTTACCTGAATCATGCTCTCAGAATTTTCTTCTCAGCCTTCATAGCTTTACTCTTGACTGAAGTCCTTGGGTAATGCAGAGGGTTAATGTGCTCTACTTCTAGACAATAGGGTGTTTCCTTAGAACCACCCAGATGAGCCTGGGAAGGCAAAGCTAGGGCTCTGCTTTCAAGGGTCACAGCCATGGCAGCCCTGTGGAGCAGTTATACTCTCCATGCACAGAACTACCCATAGTTTTACGTATTACCTACTCTCAGACATGCACTCTTTTTTAATGTACATTTTCTTCTTTCCCTAGCAATTAATCACTTATTTTTAGATCTACAGAAAAACATGTGATATTGTTATTTTCTATGGATGATGTGCATAGAAGCACACACTATTAGCCCTATGACAGATGAAGAACCTGAGACTTAACAGAGGTTAGGTAACTTACTATGCCCATAAAACTTTGTAGTAATAACTAGAGTAGGGACTTCAGTGTAGTTTTGTGTAAATCATAATTACAGATTCTTTATGTTCATGTGCCCATTTTCTGATGTTCTAGAACAGTATTTCCTCAGTTATCTCCTTTCCTTCCCTTTAATAACTGTATCCTATCCTTCTCCACTTAGCCTACAAACAAATTTGCGATTTTTTAAACCATTAAAAATTACAAACAAAATACCACATCAAGACACTTTGACTTTCCCTCCCATCAAGGCACTGACTCCCAGCTCTCTCCTTTCAGCACCAGAGATGTTGCAAGAGCTCCATTGACTACCTTGTGTTCCTCACTTGCCATCTGCTCACTTTTGAACCCAGTCCAGCTTGGTTTCTATTGGCACCATGGTCTGAAGCTGTTCATTGCAAAGTCATCAAAGAACCGTGATGCAAGCAATACTGGGTTATAGATGATACCTGTTCCTATCTGTGTCTTTTAAGTCTTTAGGTAGGATTTGTATATGAGTTGGAATAGGTGCATATAATTCTTATTTAGCCTTACTTTAGTGCATGGAAAGGCTTCGTGCCTTTTCAATGCTTTGCTAGTAGGGGTGGGTTCAATAGTTTCAAAGTGATGGCAAATTTATATAAATGTTAAAGAGCAAGTAGTTGTTACTAAGTCTGATTTTCACAACCTGGAGACTGCCTGTATACCAGTCCTCATCCCTCCTAGCATTCCATGTTCCTTCCATTCCACGTCGTACCCATTCCACGTTCCCCATTCCACTTTGCACCCCAAGTAAAATGTCAGCTTTGCCTCAATTGACTTGTCTTTCTTTACTTTCTCGTGCCTCTCAGTATACTTAGTCTTTACTAAGTCCCTTAACTCCACCTGCTTCTTAAACCTCTCACGTGTTCCTGGCTTTCATACTCCCCCCTTCCCTCAGTCTTACTCTGCACTCTTCTTTAATGAACAAGTCTCTTCTTCAGCTGCTGCTTAAATCTTTAGCTGGACTGCATTATTATTTCTTGAGTTTTGACTTCACTTCTGTTTCCAACCACCTGTAGTAGATAGCTGCCTACATGGTTCTGAGATTCACAAAATAAACCCTTTTGCATTTTGTTTTCTTTATACCAGACCTAAACCTGAACCCACAGGCATCAAGTCTGTCCTGAATCAGCAATCCTGTAGGACATAGTAGAACTGCCACTCCAAGGAAGTTTCTTATGCTTATCCCACTGCACCACAAGGCTCTTCCAAGTGCAGCCAAAAACCAAATTCAGTGCCATTGGTTGATTACATACAATTCAGTAATTCGGGATGGAGTAGAATTGCCCCTGTAGGTTTCTGTTATGGTAAATCTTAACTGAAGCAAAAAGCCTTCATATTTCTTCCTTGGAGAGTAGATGGTGGTTTCCAAATGCTGACTTTGAGGTTAGCCCAACTCATAACTCACTATGCTAGCAGGGCACTTTGTGTAAGTATTGAGACGGTAAAATGAACCCCCAAATCTCTATTTCTCAGACTCTTTTACTCGTGTTCAACGGGCCAGTATAGTTGCTTATCCTTCCAACCGTAACCTCTTCCCCTTAAATCTCTGGTCCAGGCCATGGATTCTATAGATTTCTAGTTGCTTACTCTGTTTTCATTTTCATTTCTTTCCCTTACATATTTTCCAGTGTGTTTGAGTTAAAATAGACCTAGCAACCTATCATTCTAATTTTTACATCAATAGTCATTGCCTCTGACATTAATTATTTCAGCAAATAAGAGTACCTTTGGTGATACTATCAGGGAAGCATTCGACTGGTAACCATAGGTCAGTGTTTCAAACCCACCAGCAGAAAGATGAGACTTTGTCCCCCCATAAAGATTGACAAAACCTTGAAAACCCTATATAGGGTCTCTGTGAGCCAGAATTGACTTGATAGACAAACCAGACTCCCCTCCACCCCACCCCCAAAAAACAACCAAAACAAAACAAACAAAAAACCCTTTTCTTATTGAACTTAGTCTAAGTGAACAAAAGCAGAAAATACAAAGTGAATTCGGTGCTATGTTAAGGAGTCCTGGTTGTGCTTGGTTTAGGTATTTGCTAACCTCTGTGAGGTCAGTGGTTCAGTTTGAGTGTGTGTGGTATGGTAGAAGGTGCTAAGTATAGAGGAAAAATGGTCAGGAAGGCGGCTGGGGAGCATGAGGGTAGAGGAAGAGTTGCTGGTTTGAGTTCAGTGAAAGCCATATCCAAAAGGGAACATCTGACTAAATCTAGGAAGTATTTGATGGTAGTGAGCCATCTGCATGCTTGGAGGGAGGAGTGCACCAGGCTGAAGGACTGACTGGTCATTTCATGGACTCTGAGATGGGATCTGTCCTGATGTGTTGAGGAAACAGCAGGAAGTATGGCTAGAAATGAGTTGAGCTGTGGGTGAGGAGCTTGTCTTTTGTTGTTACTAATTGTATTGGGGCAAGAGTGGAAACAGGGAGACCATTTAAGAGGATTTTACAATAATAATTCAGGTTAGAAGTATGGTGGCACAAATCAGGGTGGTAGTCATGAAGATTTTAAGAAGTGATTGGGTGGACTGTGATAAGAATTGTATGAGCCCTCAATAAAATAATTATAAAAAAGAATAATGAGGGTAACAAATGTACAAATGTGCTTTATACAATTGATGTATGTTTAAAAAGAAAAAAAAGAAGTGATTGGGTAAATGTTAAAGGTAGGACCATTAGTGTTTTCTGTCACAACAAATGTGGGAAATGCATGTATATGAGGGAACTGGAAGCAAGGAGAGGAAGCAAGAGTCAGAAATTGTGGCTTCTTCCAAGGTTTACAGCCTGACCTGCTGGAAAAATGGAGCTGCATGAACTGTCCTAACAGGGAGACCTAAGGAGGTGCATATTTTGAAAGCAGATTGGGGAGATCAGGAGGTTAATTTTGAATATGTTAAGTTTAAGGTATCAGTTGAATTTGGATATATAATTCAGAGATCCAGGCCATATGTATAAATTTGAGAGACACCAATGTATATTTAGTATGTAGCCATTTAGATAAATAACCCAAGAGGTCTTGGGACAGCTCTGTTAACTATCCGTGGTTAAGAGAGCAAGGCTAATGTATCAGGAGTTGAAACTGGATAAGAAGGGAAGAACAGATGTGACAGATTGAGCAAAACTGAAAAGGCTCAGAGTCACACTGTCTCAAGAAACTTACTGCGCCCTGCTGCACTCTTGTGACCCACACCGTGAATATGGTTTTTTCTGTCCATAATGCGCCTCACAGATGTTACCGCTTTTATACCCACACACAGACTTCCTATGCAGTGATAACTGCCATTTGGAAAATGTTTAATAAATGCTGAAAAATTAAATTCTTCATTTCATTTTGGTAGGTAAGGTGATTTCAAAATTGGGAAGACAAGCATTCTTTACCCATTCAGTAGCCAACTCTAAAGCCTGAGCACAGTGATTTCCCAACTTATTTTCCTGCTTCAATTTACATGTCTGACTCTGTATACATGAACAGGGTAAATGTCACACTCTCTTCTTTTCCACCTGGAGTTTAGTTGGAATTTCCTTCATTTGGTGCCCTGGTGGTACTGTGGGTTAAGTATTAGGCTGATAGCAGCAAGTTTGGTGGTTCAAAAATCCCAGCTACTGAACGGAGGGAGAAAAATGAGGCTATCTGCTCCCATGAAGATGTCCAGCCTTGGAAACCCACCCTGTATGTGGTCACTGTGAATGAGAACCAACTCCGGAGCAGGAGTCACCTTCCCTGATCTTGCATTGGTGTGTGAATTCTGCTGTTCAAACAGCGCTCATGGAATAGCTTGTGAAGATGGTAGCTCTTACTGCCTTCTTAGTCATTGGTTCTCTTTCAATTAATTATAGGATACAAGTGATTGTTCAACTAATTATGCACTTTCTGGTTGGCATAATATCTTTTTGTAGAGGTGAGAGCAATTTAGAAGACTAATTAGATAACCTAGAGAGAGGAAGTGAATTGGTGCCCATCAGTTAGCAACAGAGCTTGTCATCCAAACCAAGCTCACCGCCATCGAGTCGATTCCAGCTCATAATGACCTTGTAGGACAGGTTGAACGGCTCCTGTGGGTTTCTGAGATTGTAAGTTTTTATGGGAATAGAAAGCCTTCTCTTTGTCCCCCTGAGGCGGGGTTAGCAGCCTAACTTGAAACCACTGCACCACCAGAGCTCCTGTTCTGAACTCAGCCCAGAGATCCAAAATGTAAACTCTTCATTCAGTGCCGCCTCTACTACTGTGCCCTTTTTCTTGACAGGATGCAAAACACTACCTCTCTGATTTTCTAATATGAAATTTATGACATGATAACAAGAATAATAGTTTACATATATTTGACCAGTTATAGGAATGTCTATATTTTTCTGTGGAATTACTAGTAAGAAGGTATGCGATACTGATTTTTACCATTTTGGCTATACTCTGAATGGGTTTTGCATAATTAAAATTGAACACCTGAGTCTTGTCTTAAATAACCTGAGTAAGTAATGTATAGAGAGTTTAATGTGAACATTTAAAAGACTAATTTCTAATCTTTAAAATTTATTTTTAACTCTTTCAGAAAGATGAGGTCTATCTTAACCTGGTGCTGGACTATGTTCCGGAAACAGTGTACAGAGTTGCCAGACACTATAGTCGAGCCAAACAGACGCTCCCTGTGATCTATGTCAAGGTATGGAGTCATTTCCTTTATAATTTGTTTTGAGCTGAGGAAAATGTTGGGTACCTTTAAACTGTATTATCACATTTAATACAGAGTGGGATAGGGAAAGTAGGGCTGCATAATGAATGTTGTTAGGACTTCATTAAATTCTTATAGAATTTTAAAACATGAAGTTTTCATCTTAAATTTCCTTGACTTTTCATTGTTATAGTAAATTGCAGTGTTTTTTCCACAAGATTTTAATTCAGCTAAGTATATAGCACATTTAAATTTAATTTCTCACAGCCCCATTATTGTATCACAGACTGAAATAGGAATAATCTTTATTAAATATAGTTACAGGCATGCTCAAATTCAATGTTTAAATGCCATTTATAAGTATGATTATTGTATATGTCTTCAGTTTACTTCTGACTCAAGGGGCAGTACTTGGCACCTCCTCTGAACTGGTTGTGTTATTCACAAGGGGGCCACACCGGAAGTCTAAAGGTGTAATGGATATGTCGGCGCGGGGAGGTGCACTAGACCTTTCCATCTCTAACTGCAGGAATAGCAATGGGAACTTTTAGGATGGGTGCCTTTCTGACACAAATCCTGAAGGCTAAAAGGGTGAATGTGCTGTTAGGATGTGGAACCCTGAGAGGAAAGAGGACTGGACTGATGGATTATAACAGGTCCTGCTCGCTATTTAACAGAGAGGTATTCATCTGCTCTGGGTCAGAATCCATTAGATTTGGGACTATTTGTATGGTCTTTCTTTTTTGGGTGTGTTTATTTATACAAGATAGGCAGGATAGGCAATCCTACGTATACAGCTACCCAAACAACAGTTCCTGGGGGGAATGAGAAGGGAGGGGCCAGGGGGATGGAGTGGAGAAGTGAACGGCGAGCCAATAATGACGGACAGGGGAATGGTAAAATTTCTAAAATCGATGGCAAGGAGGACATAGCTTTTTCTGGTCTTGTTTGATCATTCATATTGTATCTGAGAGGAATTACTGAGAGGTGACCGATGGGTAAACATGATAGTGGGGCAGGAAAGAAAAAATAAAAAGAGGAAAGAAGAAGAAGGAAGGTATATATGGTTGTGTATATTTATAAATATAAATATAGGTGTATTTGTTTATATATGTATATATATATGTAAATACAGCAAAGAAGCAGATGGACTTTGGGTCTCTACTTAAATCTTACCTCAGTACAAGATTGGTTTGTTCTAGTAGTGTGGCATTGTATGATACTCACCTTGCCAACATGATCGTAAAACAAAATAGGTGCAAAAGCAAATGTGAAGAAAGCTGATGGTGCCCAGTTATTAAGTGATATAGTGTCTGGGGTCTTAAAGGCTTGGATTTAAACAAGCGGCCATCTAGCTGAGAAGCAACAAAGCCCACATGGAAGAAGCACACTAGCTTGTATGAGCATGAGGTATTGACAACAGGAAGAGGTATGAGTTCACAAGCAAGCAACCAAATTGATGTGAAGGAGCACTGATGTAGTGGAGACCCAGAACCCACCTGTAAGATAATTAGACAGTCCGTCTCAGAAGGGTCACACGGAAGAGATGATAAAACCAGGGTGCGATATAACACTGATGAAACACATAACTATCCTCTAATTCCTTAATATTTCCTCCCCTTACTATTGTGGATTTTGTTTTACCTCAGTAATCATGTTAGATTTGTATATGTTCATTTGTATAATTAAGATCATTTGGTACATGAAAGCCAAGATAGATAACTCTTCAGAAACAGTAACAGGAGTAATGGTTCCCTGAGGGTACGGGAATAGAAGGGGAAAGAGGAAGCTGATAGCAATGATGACTGTTTAAGCCCACTTGAGAGTGAACAACAGAATTGTATGTGAAGGGATATATTGTATGGTGTAAGATTCGGCAAGAAAGAAAGATTCCTTGGGGGTAGAGTGGGGGACCAGAAGGGATAAAGGGGATCTGATATCAAGTAGTTCAAGAAAAAAAAATGTTTTGAAATTAACTGTGGTAGCAATTGAACAATACTGCTTGATGTGATTGAACTATGGAATATTATGAGATCTGTAAGAGCTCCCAATAAAATGATTTTTTAAAGTTTTCTTTTTAAAGATGCTGACTAATTTTTGATATATAATACTAATACCATTTTGTTTATTTCCTGGAACTCCCATAGAGTGCCTAGTAGAAATTTATCAATGTAATTTTGATAAAAATTGTATAAATGATTAGAAGTATTTATAATTTATTAATTATGACATTGTGAAAATTAGGGATAAAATTTTAAGTTCAACTATCTGAATACATAATTATGGTACTCATTAGCTTTTTAAGCTTTGTATTTTACCTTCTATAGAAAGAATTCAGGGAAATAAAATGGTATTGACACTAAATATTTTCAGATCAGAATCTTAAAGAAGTTTTACTTCATAGTTACAGTTTTTGTATTTCACAATGATAAAATGAGCACCAAACCAAGGACATCAATAATGGGGAAAAAATGAATACATTTGATAGCTAGTCTGTTTGGAAAACTAGTCCATAATTTCTATGGAATTCAGACCTAAATTAAAATCTGATTTCAGTATAGTGTGAATAAAAGTTGGTTTAGGCTGTGTTTAAGTTGGTGGTAGTAAGAATGAAAGGATACTGTTTTCATGCAAAATTTACTGAAGTCCTGGTTTTAATAGAACAAGTCCTGTCCTGGACAGCTGGGACAATAGTGTTATCTCGTTGAACTTTTTCAGTCTAGAGCAGCGGTTCTATCTACTCTGTGTCGTAGCCAGTGCAGAGCAGTGGCACATTTTTACAACAGGAGCCCTAGATTTGGGCCCTACAAATTTAGCTTTGAGACCCAACTTTGCTACTTAGTTATATAATTTGTCTAGTCATCAGTGCATTGTCAACATGGAACCTAAATAGAGAAATTGTAGTTGTTTGTTTTTTACCTGCAATATAGCATTGTTTGTGTGTGAGCTCATATATATATATAAAATGAATGAAAACACTTTGTGGACTGTAATGTAGAAACGATAGAAAGCCTTATTAACCCTAGGAGCCCTGGTGACATGGTGGCTGCTAACTTCAAGGTAAGCCATTTGAAACCACCAGCTGATCCATGGAAGAAAGGTGAAGCTTTCTGTTCCTTTAAAGCGTTATAGTCTCAGAATCCCAGAGGCAATCCTACTCAGTCCTGTCAGCTCTCTGTGAGTTGGAGTTGAGTCAGTGACAGTGAGTGTAGTATTTTGGTTTTTAACACTTGATTAAAGAGTGGCATGTTGTAGACATTAAATAAGAGAAGAGATACAGAGGATCGTCTCCCCTTCCCCCCTTCCATCTCTAACTCTTAATTCAGCAAATGAATGTTAAGTTATCACAGAATAATCTGAAGTCAAGTTTTGTTCCTTCTCTAGTAAGGAGACAAACTATACAACAAAACAGATAATATATTGGTGATCAAAGTAGTTAAGCAGCTAGAAATGTCATATTTATTTTTTTATTGTGGTAAATATAGAGGTAATATATACACTGGCCCTTTAAATACTCTTCACATGTATAGTTCAATGACATTAAGGATGGCATATTCATTTGAATTGGCTACAATTACCTTAGAAAAAAGAGGCTTATTGTACCTTCTTTCTTGAATCTATCCTTAACATTTTTTCCCTGTAGCAGATTTCTATTGATTCCTGGCTGCACAACACCTATTTTTCTGCCACTTCTTAGTAGAAAATACTGTTTTTGTTTTGTTATATCTAGCTGCAGGAGCCCTGGTAGCACATTGATTAAGCATTTGGCTGATAATTAAAACATCTGCTGTTCAAAAACACCTCTGTATGGGAGAAAAGACCTGACATTCTGCTCTCCTAAAGATTTCAACCTAAGAAATCTTAGGGGACAGTTCTGCTTTGTCCTGTAAGGTTGGAATTGATTCGTCTCCATGAAATAACAGTATCTGTCTGCAGAAATGTTGCTTATTTCAAGACCTTTCTTTAGTTCCCCTAAACATTTGCTTTTATTATTGAAAGTTTCAAACACATATAAAAGTAGGATGATGAACTTTCGCCCCAGCAGTTAACCAAATGATAGCCAATCCGGATATTGTTCTTTCATCTATAAATAGTTCAGTACATTTGTATAAATGACAAAGGACCCTTTTAAACAAACAAAAACAGCATAATCACAGTACCCTTCATCCCCTTTTGGGAAAATGAATGATTCTTTTAAATAGCCACTGTCCCCAGAGAATTGGTTATTGGTGATCTGTTCTTATTGTTAGGCTCTAAAGAGATTTAAAAAAAATTCTTGGCATGGATGGGTTGAGTTATGGGTCACTTAGGATTCCCTGGATGGGGCATATGGTTAAGCGCTCAAGGCCTAGACAAAATGTTGGTCGCACAAACTCATCTAGAGGTACTCGGAAAACAGGCCTGAGACCCATCTGTCTTCACAGAGCCACTCATGGAGCAGTTCACACTGCAGGGCTGGGTCTCCACGGGTCGTAATTGATGAGCTGACAACCAATAACTTCAACTCGTTCACATATTCAGTCTGCTGAGTTTTATTGCAACCCTATTGATACGTAAAATGCTTAGATTAGCAGATGGAAATAAAAACACATGTAATTATCTTCATGGACTTCATCAACCAATAAGGACTTGTTTGGCGAAGGCATTAGCAAAATGGTAACTGCATTCTTATTTGTGATTTGCCTTTCATTTTTTCTGGGGGTTTGAGTATGTTCTATGACCTTATTGCTGCAAATCTGTTTTTGACCCCTTTTGTAAGATGAGTTACATTGTACTTGATGGTTAATGTGTAAACTTTAAAGGTTTTGACTATCTTTACTGGTTTTGAGCGTATTTCAGCGGTGAATAGGTTTTTTTAATGCAACTGTAAAACAACAAGTGCCTAACTTACAAATCTTTTTAGTTGTAAGGGTAATGTTAAAGAACAAGGTCCGTGTACACGGGGAAGCTAGGTACATTGTTGTATGCCATAAATAAGATTTAATATGTTGTTCACTTTGAGTGTTGTAGTAGAGAGGGAAGGCCATTTGGTAATAAATTTGTAACTGATCAGATTATTCAACACCATCCTCTTAACCTTTATTTCTTCTGTGAAAATGGAGATTAATGTGCAGCTGAGTGGTTCCAAGAGTTAAGTAAACAAATGAATGGAAATGTACTGGGCTTGACAGTTAAATTATCAGTTGAATTTCAAACTGTGTTAAATATCCTTGAGTTTCTAAGAATTTTTAGTCTAGTCTTTTACTTAGTGATCCAACTATTTCATGATCATTTTTTTATACTTTGGTTTAATAGAATAAAAAGAGAACAAAATAGATCATCATTTAAAGAAGAGTCTTCACCTAAGCTATTGGGCAACTTGCTCACTTTTGCTGTTCCTTGGTACACTTCATGCTCATACTGTATATGAAAAACTACTCCGCATTGGAGTAGTTTAAAGATTAAATGAGAATAGTATATGTAAAGCATTGGGAACAGTGTCTGGCACATGGTAAATTGTTTTTCTTGTTATTTTTTTAGTGTGGCAACGCCTCCTTATACTTTTTACAGAGTAAAAACAAAAACAAAAAATGATGGGAATTTAGGCTGTTTCCAATTTCTTGCTATTGTGAACTGTGTTGCAAGGAAGAGGTTAGGAGGTGGTGGGGGCAGGGATCAATATGTCTGTTCATGAACTGTCTCTTATTTCTTTGGGGTATATGCCCAGTAGTGGTATTACTGAGTCCTATGACATTTCTATTGCCATCTGTTTTAGGAATCGCCCTATCACTTTCCACAGTAGTTGTACATCTTTACAAGCCCACCAGCAGTATATGAGTTCCATTCTCTCCACACCTTCTCCAGCATTTATTGTTCTCTGTTTTTTCAAATTGGTTTACGATGGTATCTCATGGCTGTTTTGATTTTGCAGTTCCTGGGTGGACCTGATCTGGTTGCCAACATGTTCTGTGTTACTTGTTTTATTTTGTTTTTCTCACATTGGGGTTTATCTCTGATGTATTTTGTCATTGGTGGGGTTTTTTTGGTATATGAAACCCAGGATTGATGAACCGATAGAAACAAGGAGAATTAGCGTTCCTGGGGGAGGGATGTGTAAACAGGAACTGAAATCAAGGAGTTAAAGAAGGAACAGAAGGTTTTGAAGCTGGTTGTGGTAGCAATTGTATAATACTGCTTGATGTAATTGAACTATGGAATGATATATCTGTACTGCCTGCCAACAAAATGGTTTAAAAAAAACCAATAAAATCAGATATAAAATAGCATATTTCACCCTTTATCTTGACTGTTCAAAAGATAAAGAGCTCATTCAAGAGAAAAGATACAGTAAAATGGCATCTTAAAATTAACCCCATTTAAACAGTAAGCTTCTCCTCCCACCCCCACCCCCACCCCCACCATTTTTATTTCATTTCCCTGTTTAAGGATTTTTGACAAGTATCTCCACCCTCATTTGGTCTTTGCTGATGTCAACATTACTATACAATAACATCTCTTATTTAATAAATGAATGCCTATCCCTGAAGTTTATTATGGGAAATCATTTTCTTATTGGTAATGAACTAAGTTTTAGGACTTGGAGATTAAATCTGTGAACAATAATGCAGTAATAGAATTATGAAGCTTTAAAAAAAATTAGGCCTAAGTGCTTAATTCTAACTTTCCTGGCAAAATGCTGATATTTTCTCTCTCTCTCAAATCATTTTATTGGGGGCTCTTATAGCTCTTATCACAATCCATACATCCATCCATTGTGTCAGTCAAGCACATTTGTATATGTGTTGTCATCATCATTCTCAAAAAATTTTCTTTCTGCTTGAGCCCTTGATATCAGCTTATCTCCCCCCTCCCCTCCTTCCCTCTCTCATGAACCCTTGATAATTTATATATATATATTTTTCATGTCTTACAATGACCGCTGTCTCCCTTCACCCTTGTTCATCCCCTAGGAGGGGGTGATAGATAAATCATTGTGATCGGTTCCCCCTTTCTTCCCCCACCTTCCCCCTACCCTCCTGGTATCTCTACTCTCATCATTGGTCCTGAGGGGGTTACCTGTCCTGGATTCCTTGTGTTGTGAGCTCTTATCTGTACCACTGTACGTGTTCTGTGAGGTAGAATTGGGGTCGTGATAGTAGTAGGAGGAAGCATTAAAGAAGTAGAGGAAAGTTGTATGTTTCATCAGTGCCAAACTGCACCCTGACTGGCTTGTCTCTTCCTTGTGACCCTTCTGTAAGGGGATGTCCAATTGTCTACAGATGGACTTTCGGTCTCCACTTCGTGCTCCCCCACATTCACATCGGTATGACTTATTTTCTGGGTCTTTAATGCTTGATACCTGATTGCATTGACACCTCATGACCACAGGAAGAAGCTGGTGCGCTTCTTCCATGTGGGCTTTGTTGCTTCTCAGCTAGACGGCCGCTTGTTTATCTTCAAGCCTTAAAGGGCCCAGGCAGCTATATCTTTTGATCGCTTGGCACCATCAGCTTTCTTAACCACATTTGCTTATGCAAAATGCTGATCTTATTGAAGATTTTATCTATACATTTATATTACTCATTTTATAGAAGGCATCATTTTCTGGCTTTAGTTAAATTTAACATTAGGGTATATGGAATTTCAACTGTGGATTTCTTCATGTCTTTTAGGAGGAAATGTTTCATGTTAACTTTGTCTCAGCTGTAGTCTATATTACTCCTTCATCTAACCTTCAACTATTCTTTTTGTCATTTTTTATCAAGACACTGGGGTACAGTCGAGGTGAATAGCTACATTAACTCTGGGAAACTGAATATAGCATTCCCTTTCTCCGTGAAGTCTTTCTCTTCCCCAGTGAGCATATCTTTTTGTGTAACAAAGTTGAAAACTCTTCTAAGATGGTACCGATATTCATCATCTAGGCGTCCTCTTTCAATGACATGGTAAAATCTGTTTCCAAAGGGCATTATCGGGAAGAGTGGTGATGCTGTTATTAGTAGGGTTACTAATGTCTTGATCGATCATTTATTACAGAAAATTTCAGGCCACCCATGATTTTTCCCAGGGTGCTGTATCCATTACCAATGAGGTTGACCTCTCACAAACATAAATATCCTAAAAATAAAACTGCAAGTTTTGTTAGACTAAACAGCCTAATAAGTGAAGGCTGCTTCCTCCCACCCCCGCATGCCCCCCAAAGTGGGAAATTCCATTCTCTTTTAATTCCTTTTCCCACAAACTTTTTGAGGCCTCCTTGCATAAGAGATAAAATACTGAACTTAACAATCAGAAGACCATCTCATAGGCTTGAGGTGAGGTGTGCAAGATAACAAGTTATGAAGTTGTAAAAGCTTATTGTTGTTGCTTTTCAGTTTATTAAAGGGTGGTATACGTAAACACACGGCTAATCACATTTTAACCAGTGGGTTCACATAGAAATGGCATGGAACATTTTAAGGAAAGGTGACTAAAAGGACATATGCCCCAGAATTTCATGTGCTTGGTTTTGAAAATCTGTCACTTTCTTTTCTGCTTAAGGATTCTGATTCATTTGAGATAAGAAATATTAAATTGATTTTTGCTGTCTATTCCAGTTATATATGTATCAACTGTTCCGAAGTTTAGCCTATATCCATTCCTTTGGAATCTGCCATCGGGATATTAAACCACAGAACCTCTTGTTGGATCCTGATACAGCTGTCTTAAAACTCTGTGACTTTGGAAGGTAAGCTAGCTGTAATTTTTTTTGGTTACTTTTTTCTCCCCTTTCCCATGCTCTCTGCATTCCATATATACTCCTTTAAATATGGTCACTAAGCACTGGTCCTCACCGAGGGAGCATGAGCTCCTTAGGCCTGCTTTGATATAAAGCCTTTCACTATACAGTTTCACTTCTAGGAATTATTTTCTTAGAAATGCATGTTTATAAAATCTTGTATGTACAGAGATTTTTATTACAATGTTTTTTGGTAAATGTCTAGCAATCAGAAAATGATCAAATATATTATTTGTACAACTAATTTGATTCATGTAGCCAAGAAAAAGTATAAGGCAGCTTTCTCTGAACTGAAAGCTAATGAACTCTTAAGAGATATTATGCAAAGCAGAGGGTCAAGATTATATGTAGTTCTGGTGCTTGGCTGCTAACTGGGACATCAGCAGGTTGAACCCACCATCTACTTTGCAGGAGAAAGATGTGCCAGTGTGTTTCCATAAAGATTGCTGTTGTTGGGTGTCATTGAAGCCGTACCAACTCATAGCGACTCTCTGGACCAGTGGTACTCAACCTGTGGGTCGTGATGCCTTTGGGGGTCGAACAACCCTTTCACAGGGGTCACCTAAGACCATCAGAAAACACGTATTTCCAATGGTCTTAGGAACCGAGACTCCACTCCTCTATCCATCTCCAGGCGGGTCTACCCACATGCGGATACACCCACATATCAGTACCCAACATGAAGACTGTTACCCATGCTACACCATGCTTCAAGACAAAATTTCATTTTTTTTGTCATTAGAAATAAATATTTCCCTTTATCCTTCCTGTTTCGCCACTCACACCACTGGTCCTGTAGGGCTCATCGCCCTGGATTCCCTGGATTTTCAGTTCCTATCTGTACCAGTGTACATCCTCTGGTCTAGCCAGACTTGCAAGGTCGAATTCGAGTCATGGTAGTAGGAGCGGGGAGGAAACATTTAGGAACTAGAGGAAAGTTGTATTTTTCATCGTTACATCGCACCCTGGGTAGGAAAGAGGGCACCGATTACAAGGAACTATATGTGACCTCCTCCCTAGGGGACAGACAACCGAAAAGTGGGTGAAGGGAGACGTCGGACAGGGCAGGATATGACAAAATACCAATTTATAAACTATCAAGGGCTCATGAGGGAGGGGGGAGCGGGGAGGGAGGGGAAAAATGAGGACCTAATGTTGGGGGTTTAAGTGGAGGGAAAATGTTTTGAGAATGATGTACAAATGCATTTACACAATTGATGTGTGTATGGATTGTGAGAACAGTTGTATGACCCCTAATAAAATGTTTGAAAAAAGAGAAAAAAAAGAAATATTTTACCATATATAATTACATATTGTTTTGTGATTAGTCACTATGCTTTAATCATGTTCAGTGTGTAACAATGAAAATACATCCTGCATATCAGATATTTACATTACGATTCATAACAGTAGCAAAATGACATTTATGAAGTAGCAACGAAAATAATTTTATAGTGGTCACCACAACATGAGGACCTACATTAAAGGGTCTCGGCATTAGGAAGGTGGAGAACCACTGCTCTCTGCCAAAGAACGCAACCCCCACCTGTTAAAATTGTTCCTATATTTGACCTCATGAAACTAGCAACCTAGGAAACCCAGCGGAACACTGTGACTCTGCCCAGGTAGGGTTGCTACGAGTTGGATTGGCTCAACAGCAACGGGTTTTGGTTTGTGCTCCCACTTACCTTTTAAAAAAAGGCCCTGTGGTTCTGTAGGACACGTGTTGAGCTACTTAGTCACTAGGCCTGTGTTCACACCCATCAGCAGCGCTATTTGAGAACGATAAGGTTGTCTGCTCCACTAAAGATTTACAGTCTCTGTGACGAGTACGAATTGACTTAAGGACAGTGGGTTTGGGGTTTTATGTTTTTGAAACAATGTAGGTATATGTATACAAATATATACATGTATATACATGATTTATTTACAAAATTACATATAAGAAACTTGTAACATTTATTGCCCCTGGGAGAGAATACTGTGGTAGTATGGTATAATTGAGAAGCTTGCTTTTTTATTGATTGTATTTTAGTATTGTTTGAATTTTGACTATATGGATGTATTTGCCTTAAGGAGAATTAAATTGTTTTAAAATAGTAAGGTGATCCTTTTAAGTTCAAGGTCAAATTCAATTTACAGAAGAGGCAAAAAGTCTATAGGATTTTCTTGTTTCCTCCATTCATTCGACTCCCCACCCCACTCCCTACCCCACCCATACATTTCAGGTAATTTTCTTTCTTAAACTCACTCCTTGGTAATAGCATGTCAGTCTTTTCTTTTCCATAGTGGTTAGCATTTGTGACTCTCATTAAACCTTTCAACATGAAATCAAGCTTTTGGGCAGTGAGTTCCTCTCTATTACCTACAAGCTCTCTCCTCAGATCCAAAGTCACCACAATTCTCACTTTTTCACCAGGAATGTTTTCCATAGTTTGTCTCTTGGGGGAACAGATAATTTTATCAAGTGCACACTTGCTCTGCCATGAGTAAATTCTCAGTCTAACCAGAGTGTTCTCTTTCATACTGTCCACACTATGTTTTTGAATTAAATGGTTAAGACACTTTACTGCAACTGAATATTGGAAGGCTCAAGTCAGCCCAGAGGCTCTTAGAAGAAAGGCTGGTCTGTTTCTGAACAAGCAGCTGCTGAAAACCTTCTAGAGCTCCGTTCTACTCCTGACACCCTGTCGCGGTGCTGTCACGGCACCCAGCTCACTCTGCACTTAGAACCTTGTCGCCCTGAACCTAGAAGAAAAGGTGAAGGAAACTAAATCAAAACCACCTATTTGATACTATTACTCTCGATGGGACAAACCGTCCCAATCAGATCCAGCTTTATTGATAAGGGTGTCTGCTCAACGGAAAGGACAATAGCAAGACTCGGAGAGCACTTCACAAAGTTCCTATGAAAATGCCATTATCTCTTAATTCAATCTTTCCACAAAAGTTTTGGAAACCACCTTATATGAAGCTACATGTTTGTTTATTAAGAGGTTCTTTTTTCATTTTACTGTCAAAACTGTTGCTGTTCAGCTCTTGTAACATAGATATAGCTTTGTTTTAATTAATTTGAGACAGGGACTTTGCTTGTATGATAACAGCATGCTTTTACAAACCCTGTGAAAACAAGCCTGCCTTTTTTGTTTTAACCAAATTGGCTTGATCCAGTAGGTTTGGAAACTATTGTAGATTCTGCCCAGTTGGTGATGACTTAAAACAGTCAGCAGTATTATTCTCTTGTGGATAGTTCTTTATTGGGTGAAATGGGGCCAGCACTTACTGAAGGGCTAAGTGGGCTGTTTGAGGATTAAGTATATACAAGGGACTTCAAAAGTTCATAGAAATACTCCACTTTTCATGTATGAGAATACTATATCGGGCAGTCAGACATGTATTTCAACCTTCAAGATCAGGAGAGCCAGATTCCTATGTAAGAAAATGAAGGTCACACCATCAATTAGTAAAAAAATTTGCAGGTTGCAAGCTTCCAATATTACCTGTTTGTTTATCTAGTGAATTTTCTGGTTGGATAATTTGAATATGCAAGGTATTATTATCAGGCCCCTTGTTGATAAAGACTACACTTGCCTACTAAAATAAAGGTTGGCAGTTTGCACCTCAGAGGCACTGTGGATGAAAGGTCTTGCAATAGACTTCTATTAAAATGATAACCAAAAAAATGATGTGCAGTAATTCAACTATACCACGCACATATTGACCAGAAGGCAGCAGGGTTTATTATGAGTTAGGCTGAAAACTAGACAGTCTTAATTTTCATGCAGCCCAAACCAGGGATTAGTGTTGATTAATTTATGATGGAATTAGAAGTTAATTCATGACATGATTAATTTTTACTCATGGAACTGGTTATAAGTGAAACTGCCTTCTATTTTCATAATTGGTAATGAAGGGAGTACAGAGTAGTGTGATCATAGATTAGAGCCTAAAGGGAGAAAGGGGCCCAGGCTTTGATACCTTTGTGTCTACTTCCATCGATATCATTTACCTCAACATTTCTTACCTTTTCTTTGCACTTAACCTTTTCTATTGTTTTGAGTTTGTTGTTCATATTTATTTCCTGCATTTAGTTTTGTTTTTGTTATATCTCAGTTAGCTTCTACCACAGTATCTTGGCTTTACTTCAATGTTTCTTCCAGTTATCTTGAGTGACATCTCAAAATAAATTAATTTTAATTAACTCTAATGGTTCAAGTATATGCCACAAAGTTTTATAAAAGGAGAGGTGGAATAAGAGAACGTGTAATTAAGCTCATCACAAAGAAATAGGATTTATATGCTGTGACTTTGCCCTAAAGGGAAAGACCTGGAATGTGGGCATTTATTAGGTAATGAAAGCTTATATAAATAATAGATTGACCAAGATGGTGGAGAAATAGCATAGATTGCATCTTTAAGCTGTGGGATATTTACTTTGATTCAAAGATCAAATTGTGAGACCATGATCATGCGAGTATACCACAGTACTATTTGATGGAAGCAGATACCTCTTTTCTGACCTTTCTTCTTTATATTTTAGAGGTAGAATTTAGGGAACAGAGGAGCAAAAGAAATTCAACCTTTAAGTTTTTATGACTTCTTAATCTTCTTTTCCTTAGGTGACAATTCTCCTTTAAATTTGGTCCTTTTTATTTTTTTCAAAGCAATGTGATAAAATTATACATTTTTGTTGGAACTAATTATAGTTCATATTTCCTTTCAGATGTTGAATGATTGGAATTATGTGAATCTTAGATAAGTATAGTGTTCTGAATGATAGCAGGTTTTAAGGTTTTGATTTAATTTTAAATTTTCTGCTTTTTATTTCTCATTAGCGCAAAGCAGCTGGTCCGAGGAGAACCCAATGTTTCCTACATCTGTTCTCGGTACTATAGGGCACCAGAGTTGATCTTTGGAGCCACTGATTATACCTCTAGTATAGGTAAGTACTGAACCTGAATGTACCGCCACAGTATAGTTACTGATTACATCTTGTTTTCACTTATTTGGCTGTTGTTACTAACCTCTTGTTAGTTGCCATGAAAAACTCATGAAAATGTAAAGCTGGGCGTGTCCTAAAATACATTTGTCTTAGATTGATGTACAAAAATGTTTAGAATTTACAAAAATTCACTTTTCTGAATTTAAGATGTACTGACTTATTCTACTTTGGAGTTTCTTGACTTATTAGGAATAATAATAATAATATAATAAAAGTAATGGCATTATTTGTCCTTTATATACTACATTTGTTTTTAATTTAAGCTTTCACGTAAATTCCTAAGCATTTATTTATTTTTTCCTTCCCCTCTTCCACTGAAATACTTTTGAGGTTGATCATTAGTAGCAGAATTTGTATCCACTAAGTTTTATAATGAAGGTGACTAGATAACTACCGTATACACTCAAGTATAAGTCGATCTGAATATCCACCGATGCACCCAATTTTGCCACAAAATCTGCATTAAAAATGTGCCGGAAAACTCAACTTGTCCTCGAGTATATATGGTATATTGCTTGCATTCTTACCATGCTGACTCAGTTGGTAGCATGGTACACTGGGCATGAATAGGAAACAAAGTCAAGATTGGAATTACTTTACTGTTAACATTATTTCTGTAAAGGAAATTCTCTATTTCACAAACAGAAACAAAGCATACAAATTAGATATGTATTACAGATACAGTTTCTTCCAAATAGAAGTTACAGAGTTTGGCTTATGTGTAGAGATACTCAGAGGTGTTTTATCCCTTAGATCAGACTGCCGCTTGCGAGCCATTTGAGCTCTTTCCAAACGTACATTTGACTCTAAAATAAATTTGAAAAAATTGTTAAGGATATTATTCAAATAATGGTGCTTTCATTTGTTTGAAAAATATATTTATGACTATTGAATAATTTTTAAATTTGCCAATCTCTGCCCTAGAATAGGATCTGTGCTCTAGTGACAAAGAAGTTGCTTATAGTATTTGGTACTGAGGTAGTTTTAGGGACTTATACTTTATAATTTTAGCTCTTACTTTGGACAGAATTACACATTTCATTTCGAGAGCTTTGTGTAGTCATCTTGCCCCCATTGTGCCCCTTTCTGCCACCCAGCAGATATTTGATAAAAGTCTCCTGGCTTATCATTATCAAGATTATGCACTTATATTAAGTCATCTCTAACGCCAAAAAAAAAGTCATATCCAGTCCACTGATAGGTACATATGTTTGAATACTAAGAGAAGGAATGAGTAAATTCCATAACATGGAAGGATCATTAAGATGTGGCTATACGTAACTGAAAAGAACTAAGAAAGGAACCATTCTAGGGAATGCATGTTTGGTAACTGTGGGATTAAGTGAGCGTCATCTTTGCTCAGTGTGTTCTCTTCCTATGATTTGTCCCAAAAGCCAGAGAAAATTAGATTGATAGGGTCAGATTTGGTTTTTGACTGGGGAAAAATTTGATGAAAAGCAATGATTTATAAAAAAATCGATATTTCTACCAGTATAAGGTAGAGCAAGAGAGATGACACAAAGAAGGTAGGGAAATCAGATAAATAAAGAGGCAATTGTAAATCAAGTGGAAGGGATTAGAAGATGGTCTGTCATGGATGGATGGATGGATGGATGGATGGATGGATGGATGGATGGATGGATGGATGGGAAAACTAACACATTAATGGGAACAAACTTGATAAGTGGGTTTATAGAAACCACCCTGAAACTAGAAAAACTAGATGGTGCCTGGCTATCACAACCAACCACTATTAGAGGGAGGGATCAGATTAGAAGGTCCTAGATAAAATGGGAGCAAAATCGTGAAACAAAACACAAAGTCATAAAAGAGACCAGGCTTGTTGGTAGGGAGGAGATTGGCGGAACCACAAGACTATGACCTTTAGTCATCCTTAGGTCTGGAAATTAGCTCACCTCTATGGCTAATTGTCAGCCAAACAGATTAGATGGATAGCATTTAACCAAAGGCAAAGTTCGGAAGAGTTAGGAAAGAAAGGAATTTTAAGTTTGTGATGTTAGATTGAGGGGATTGCAGTGTGAGATGAAGAATATGTAGGGATTGTTAAATGTAATATGGATGATCTGCTCTGTAAACCTACACCCAATTTACAATAAAAAGTTATTTTCTAAAAATGCTGGATAAAATGACAGCCCCCCCCCAATATACCTTAAAGAAAACATTTTAAAAAATCAAACCAAAACCATTGCCATATTCCAGTTAGAACTTAAAAGTAAAATGAACAGATACTTTCATTAATAATAATACATCTAAAAGTAAAATGAACAGATACTTCATTAATAATCTTTTATTCATTTTTATTTAATGGAATTTTGGAGAATCAAGGGAAATAGAGGAAAGAGCTGGGAGGCAAAGGGCATTTATAGAGCTCTAGATAAAGACATGTACATATGCAAATATATTATATGAGGATGGAGAAATAGATCTATTTAATGGAATTTTAAAATCTACTTTTAAAATGTTGCTTTTTTATAGAAGTTGGTGTTAATAACTGTACTTATAATTTCTAATAATTAGTCACAAGATAATAAAACTCAATAAAGTCTTCTCTGGTGTTTAATCTTCTTTTAAGTCCACTTTGAAATATTTTTGGTCAAAACTAGCTATTGTGTGGAAAGAAGGTGGCTTAGAACAACAGGAATTTATGCAGTTCTAGAGACCAAAATACAGAATTACAGTGCCAGCTGTATTGATTCCTTCTAATACTCTGAAGGAGAATCTGTTTCTCCCAGAAAGCCAGTGATCTGGGAGTTCCTTGAAAGTGTCAAATTGCTAGTTTTTGAACAAGTGATATTCCCATTCTGTTACATGGGCTTAGAGATTCATACTGCAGTGCTTGATTGTGGCCTTAAAACTGGTCAGGTATTGTTTTAAATGAGGAGTCTCGGTGGTCTGGTAGTTCCTAGTTGGGCTGCCTGGTCAGCAGTTTGATACCAGGGCTTTCTCCTCCTAAACAGTTGCAGTCTCAGAGACCCACACGAGGTTGCGATGAGTCAGCATTGACTGGATGATGGCAAGTGATCGTTTAAAACATACATGAATCCCTTTTCGCTCCCAATTAGTGAGCACTTTAGTTTATGTAGGTTGGGTCTATTGATACTTAGTATATTGAATATTGAAACTGAAAATAAATTCAAGTACTTATTTATTGATTCATTTTAACCTAATAACATTCATTTCACATTAATGTTTTACAAAATATCACTTTTTGTGGGAAGAGCAGTATTTATAATTTTGTACATCTGTGATTTAATGGAAGGTAGCTGGTCCTCTCATCATCTACTGTGTGTTAGGTTGTTTGGTTAAGAAACTGTATGAAAATAGATAAATAAATGAATTAATTACATATATTTAAAGTACCCCTAGATTTTTTTCCTGGAATGGAGGTTTTCCACTTTACTTTAAAGTGAGTTTATAAATTTTGAAATATCCCTTTACCTCTGTTAATTTTTACAGATCAAACTGAAATTTTTACAGTTAAATATTTGAAAGGGCTTCAAAAAGCTTATGGGACAATTCCACTGAGTTCTAGTTCTGTTTTTCCATTAACTTTTTGAAACCTTTCCTGTCTATAGCATTTTTCTGTAACTCACATTAAAACATAAAATGTGCTTGAGATTCTGTGTTTACTATATATTGTATGCTTATATGCTTGCGACCCTGAAAGTACCTGACAGTGTACAAGCATATGGTGTCAGTGACTTATTTTTAAGTATGACTAAGTAAATAACCATGCCTTCTTTCTGTTTTGTTGAGGTACCCTTGGGGCATAGGGGTAACACATTGGACTGTTCAGCAGTTCAAGTACCAGGTGCTCCTCGGGAGAAATAGGAGGCTTTCTACTCTTTCTTCTTCTTTCTTTTTCTTAAAAAAAAAAAGTTTTCTGTATGTTTTTATATGTTTTATTTTTCAAAACCATTTTATTGGGAGCTAATGCAGATCTATCATTCCATAGTTCAATCGCATCAAGCAGTATTGTACAATTATCACAATCGGTTTCAAACATTCACTTCTTTCTTTAACTCTTTGATATCAGCTCCCCTTTACCCACCTCCCCCCCCCCCCCAAATATATCCCTCAGGATCCCTTATTCTAGTTGCTGTCTCTATAGGTTTATCAGTCTTGGGGTTCGTATACCGAAAAACATAACAAAAATTCAATTCCAGAGGACGACCTATAATAACAAAATACATATGAGATAAACCCCAATATGAGGGTGGGAGGTTGAAAACCAGATCAGAGAAGGGATGAAATATGACAAGGTCCTAACTGTTCAAGTCAAGTTTATAATTTTGATCTCCTGCATTCATCTGTCCAGTGCACTCTGTTGGATTACCAGTTTATTCCCATCCCTCCATTACGGAAATCACTGAGGCTATTTCCTGTGTCGATCTAACAAATGTTTCTTGGGCTTTCACTCTCATCCATAACCTTCTACAAACCAGAAGCCCACAATTTAATAAACTCTTTTACTATTCTCTCCTTTGGCTTCGGATTATATGACTTGCAATCCTTTGGTCACTGATGTTGGTGTGTCTCTTCCATGTGGACTTAGTTGGCTGCTTGTTTGGACACAAAGCTTTACAACCCCAGATACTATTTTATCTGTTAGCCAGATACCATCTAATTTCTTCACCACATTTTGCTATAGCACCCATATCTGCTGGGTTTCCTTCCTGAAGGTGAGCATTGAGCAGGGACATGAAATAAGAACTAATTGTTCATAAATTAGAGCTAGGGTATTGTGTGAGTCCATAGCCCATTTGGGGATCTATGTTTTTTATCTGCCTTTGACTCCCTTACAAAACCTCCTTATTAATTTATAGTGGATAGTCTTATCGATCTTCTCCCTGGATTATGAAGATCTCTGTTAATATTGTCATTGATTAGTCCCTGGTACTAATTTTTAAAACACTGTTGGGAGAGGGATATTGGGCCACTGTAAGCTAATTCCATACCGCAATATTTGGATTATTCACTTGTACAAGATAAATCCTTTAGTGGCTGAATGCTCTTTACACAGATGATGGGAGTTGTTTGTCAGGGAAAACTTACAGTAATATTCACTGAGAATGTCAGTCACAGGTTTGCCGGAATATTATATATCTTTATATAGCATATAGGGCAGTGATGTAGTAAGTCAGTGATTGTTTGACTTGCTATCAAAAGTCCAATACTCCTGCTGTCTTCTGAAGTTTTCTATTTGTGTAAAGAGTTACAGTTTAGGGAACCCCAGGGGTAGTCCTACCCTATCCTATAGTAGGGTCTCTGTGTGTCAAAATTGACTCTGGAAGTGTTTGGTTTGTGCTTTTTTTTTTTTGGTCTCTTTTGTTAATTACAATCCTTACTCTTAACAGTTGATATATGGTAATGGTAGACTGTTCATTTTTTGTATTCTTATTGGCCTCCTTTCCTCTTTAGTGAGTTTATACAATATTTTGCTTATGATATTTAGTCTTTGTAATCAAAGTAAAATTATAAAAACTGTATACAATTTTCAACTCCCCTTAAGTTCCAGCGTATTAGTAATCCTTTGTTTTCTCTTCTCTTTAGATGTATGGTCTGCAGGCTGTGTGTTGGCTGAGCTGTTACTAGGACAACCAATATTTCCAGGGGACAGCGGTGTGGATCAATTGGTGGAAATAATCAAGGTGAGAAAGTTGAATTTTAGACTTAGAATTTTTAAGCCAGGAGAACTCTGGGGGCTATCCTAAGAGTATATCACACACACACTCGGCACATATACAAAGAAAGGTCAGTGGAGAAAGCAGTCCAAAGCCACTTAGCAAGTGCCGCTTATAATAAAGCAGCTCAGCCTTTTGCTTCTTCAATGAGTTCTTTTTCTGTTGTGTGATTCTAGAAAAGCTTTTTCTTACCTTATGTAAGAAAGGGATATATCTGTTATTTAAAAATTCTGAAAAATAAAATTTGGCTATGCTGTTTGAATCAACTGTATGTAAACTACATAAAAGCCAGAATTCATTATGCTTGAGCACATAGGAGTCATCTGTACTTAATATATTAATGTTTGAAAAATGAAATAGTGAATACATACACGTTTGAGTGGACCACTGATGGAAGCAGAATTTTGATGTAGGGATTTATTAGATCTACGAATACTTTATTGTCAAGTACTTGATTCAAAATTTTAAAATATATATATATTTGAACTCGTAAAGGATGCCCACCCCCCCCTTGGCCTCTTGTCTGTATAGTAGATCCCTAGATTAATTCTGCATAAAGGTTTCATTGTGACTAAAACAACAATATTTACTGTTTCCGTTTCCTCCATCATAAACGTATAAAATTGAATCTTCTTTGGAGATCATCCTCCATCTGATGAAACAGCCTACAGATAGGGTTTCCATTGTTTGCTGGTGTGCTTCCGTCATCATATCACTCCAGCCATCCTGTGTTTGAGCGACTGGAAATTAGTTTTCCTTATGAACCATAGCTCCCAGCTAGATGCCACTCATTGAACCTGGGACTATTGTCAGGTTATTTATACATCCTTGTACTTGATTCTAGAAAAATAGTTTTTCAAAAGGGAAAAGCCCAATGTGTGGTCAATGACTTTCCTTACTATCTGTATAATTTCTTCTGATTTGCAACTAAAATTTTTGTATTTCCAGTCTTTCTTTGATGACCAGTCCTCTTTTAGCTACAGGCCGAACCTTTAACCTTTGTTCAGGGAACTGTTTCCTTCCGAATCTCTGTACTACAGTTCAGATAGGTTTGAATAGTGTGTTCTTCCTGCTTCCTAAACCCTGTGTACTTCCTATTATTTAAATTGATGTTCCAGTGTATGAGTTGGTAAACTTTTTCTGTAAAGAGCTAAGTAGTAAAGTACTTTCAGATTTTATAGGCCAAAAGATGAAACTCAAGGATAGTACATAGATGTTTCTATAACAGAAGAAAAAAATAGAAACTTACATAGATTTTTTTATTAATAAAATTCAAAATATAGCAATTACATACAAATTTTTAGTAATATAGTTCTAATGATTAGAATGAAATTCATTTTTGGGGGGTAGGGCATATGGTTCTCTTGGTTGAGGTTCAGAGTTCATTATTATCACTAGATTGATTGTAAAATGATCCTCTATAAAAACCAATTCTTTTTTCATGAGCCCATTAAAATCAGAGACTGTACTGTAGTTTGCTGATCCTGCTGTACTGTAGCCATTCAGCATTTTCTGCATTTCCAGGTTTAGCTCAGGTATTAGAATTCTCTGTGCATATTACTAATCATCCAGCATATACAGGCATCCCTTGGTGTTACGAGGGATTCACAAAGTTCATAGAAAAATGGAATTAAAAGATAATGGAGGTTTTCCACAAAATTCTGAAAGCCCCATATATATTACAGTTTTTGTGTTGCTAGTTCAGTTCTGGGCGACTGCAAATAAGTGACTAAGGCAATAGAGTGAGTCACATGGATTTTTCTGGTTTCCCAACACATGTACAAGTTATGTTTCCCCTATACTGTATTTAATATGCCACAGCAGTATAGAAACATATGAAATGTGAGAGTTACCAAAATGTATAGAGGCACAAGTTGTTCTTGGCAGGATTGACACAGAGCTTCACTTTGCAAAAATACACAGTACGACTTTGTGAAGCACGGTAAAGTGAAGCAAGACAACGTGGTCTACCTGTATGTGTAGTTTTCAGTTCATTCGAATTGTGTGATTTCTTTACGATCTTAGTCTTTCATGATGATTGATTCTGCTTGTCATTAATTAGTTCTTGCATAATACAAATGAAATTGCTCAGGTAGTTAACTGGATATTTGTGATATGTCTGTAGCTCTTGTCTTAAAAACTTCAAGTCTAGAGGTTGCGCCACCTTTTGTTAGTCCTTGTAATTCCCTTTTCTGCTAATACTGGTTCATGCTTTCTACTTAATAAATATTAGTAATAACTTCATTTCTTATTGCTGGTCAAGGAATTTCTTTTTGCATCAGGCTTAGTTGTTGCAACCTTGCTCTGTGGTCAGTTTGTTGGAGCAGCAGCAGCTCAATTCTTTAACAAGATGTTTCTCATTTATGTGCCACCTTAATTTGTACTTAAGGTACAAGGGGACTTCAAAAAGTTAGTGAAAATATTTTATTATCTTTTATTTCCATCTTTTTTCTGTGTGCTTTTTGAAGCCTCCTCATGCATAGTCATTACTCTGCCATAGTTCCAACATTACTGTTCAGAGATGTTTTGAAAATGGTAAGAGATAAAGAGTTAGAGGTGTTCAAGCATGCCAGAGTACTTTGGGATATCCAGCTTATGGGAGTGCCTTTTACATTTTCACGTATGGCTGTCCAAAATAGAATATCGGTACTATTTTTGTTATAGGTTTGGGAGCCTGAAACATTAGAGAGTAAATGACACCATGTTGTTGTTAAGTGCCGTCAAGTCAATGCTGACGCACAGTGACCCTGTGGGCCCTGCTCCATCCTCACAATTGTCTTTATGTTTAAGCCCCTTGTTGCAGCCACTGTGTCACTCCATCTTGCTGAGGGCCTTCCTTTTTCACTGCCCCTCTAATTTCCCAAACTTAATGACCTTCTCCAGGGACTGGTCTCTCCTGACAACATGGTCAAAGTACATGAGATGAAGTCTCACCATCCTGGCCTCTAAGAAGCATTCTGAATGGCTGTACTTCTTCCAAGAGAGATTTGGTAGGACTCCTGGCAGTCCATAGTACTTCCAGTATTTAACTCCAGCACCACAATTCTAACACATTGATTCCTCTTTAGCCTTCCTTATGAAACGTCTGACTTTCACATGCATACCATAGCTTGGGTCAAGCCGGCCTTAGTCATCAAAGTAACTTCATTGCTTTTCATTACTTTATAAAGCGGTAGTGTGCAGCAGATTTACCCAGTGCAGCGTGTCTTGTGATCTCTTGAATGATGACATAGGGGGTGTTTATTAACTAAATCTTGTTGATCTGATCAGTACTATATTTGTTTCTTAAATATTGAGTATATAAATAAATTGCCCTGAAATAAAAAATTGTTACTAATCTTGATGCAACTGTTTCAGTTATAAATTTAAAAAGAGAAATTGCACTTTAGTTTTGGGGTTAGTTATTGTAAGCGTCTCTGTCATCAGTTGTAGTAGCTCAATTCTGTAACAATAATCTTATCACTTATGTGTCATTTAGGATATTTTGTATCATTTATGATATTTTAGATTTTAAACAAGTAGCCTTGTGTGCTCCTTATCAGGACTGCCAGAGTGTGTGTTGAGTTTTTTCATGAAAATTGATCTCCTAGATGCCCGCTCTAGTTCTCAAGGTTTGAGCTAATAATCATGAGCCTTCATTGCATATGGTAATTAAGGAAGCCCTGTTCATCTCTTCATTTGCTCCCTTGAAAACTTCATGCAGATAATTGACCACACCACATGTATGGCTAATATGCTCATAATCTTGCTTGTTGTTATGTTTTAGTATCTCCAGACTCTAAATTAGTTTTCAATAAGATCATTGTTTGCTCATGAATTTGGAGTTACCTGGGAATTAATAAGGAAAGTATGAAGATTTTATGTGCCTCTCAGCTGTCCGTACCAAGAATTTACAGCATGAGTATTTACAGAATAGTATAAATTGAGTAAATTTGGTTACATTCTCTCTAACCTTTTTAATCTCCCTGCATACTTCTAGTAAGGTCTGACTTCTCACTAGGACTTAGAATTTTGACCAAAAGCTTTTTAAAAACAGAATAAGTTTAAAATACAATTATCTTCAGAATCAGTTAAAAATATAAAACAGAAGAGAATTGGAAGTCATAAAAAATAATTTCTAAGAACGAAGAAAATTTAACTTTCCGAATCTGCTTTCATACCTAGGATTATCAGATCAGCACTTCAAAATGCCAGTTTTAACCTTTACATACTAAGAAAACACTTGGATTTTCAAAGAATTAGTAATAAAAGCAATTCTTTTAGGTATTTATCCAATAATGAATTTTCTCCTTAAATTCTTCTTTAACACTGACCTCATGGTAACATCATTTAGGCGATATATTACCATTGAAAAGAAATTTGCAGCACTCATTTGGCTTCTCAGCTAAATATTTGATCATTAACTTGCTTATACAAATGATAAATGTCACCAAAATCTTCAATGGAACTAGTTTGAAACCATTAAAAAGTTTTGGACCAGGAAGTGCTGTAGTTTCTACTAATAGTTTGCCTTTCATATTTTAAAACATAACTTTTAAATAAGGAAGGTTGGCTTCTGTTCAGAGTTTAATTTCTACATTAAAGTATCACAAAAATTAGAATATCCAGTAAACCAACCATATATAGAATTTATCATTTCGGTGTGTTAAATCCCACTAGCTACTCACTACATGGCACACTGTGACCTCCCAGAGTGACTTTTATGTTTGTGTTATTCTGGGTACATTAGAGAAACAAATCCACAAAAACTAATGTATAAGAGAGAGTTTTATATAAAGGTTAAGCGCACATCAAGAAAACATCCCAACCCAGTGCTGCCCAAGCCCACAAGTCCAACATTAGCCCATATGTCCGACACCAATCCACAAAGTCCTCCTCCATCTCACAAAACACACACTGTGACACCGACTGCAGGAGGAAAGCTGAATCAGTGAACGTGTAAGCATCTCAGCTATGGCAAGTGTCTCCACACGGGGTGCTGAGCACCCAGGGCTGCATCGGGGTCGGTCCATATGGCTTCTCCTCTGAGAAGTTTTGCAGGAAGTGAGCCTTGCCAGTTGAAGCAGGGAACTGGCTAAGGCAATTGCATCCTGGTCCGACCATCAGAAAGCAAGAGACCCGAGAACTAGAAAGGCGAGGCTCACTGAGCCATTTATCCCTCCGCCCTTCAATTAATCCCACGTGTTTATCTGCCAGATTGGCACAGTAAACTTTATATCAATGCTGTATATTCAGTAATTTGCTTAGTCAGAGTAGTCACTTTTCTGCAGCAGAAGGGGACTTGTTTCCAAGTAGAGTTGATTTTCAAGTATATATTAAGAGGAAAATAATGAGGACCAAAAATATCTTAGACTAAAAGAACCAAGTTAGAAGGCTAATTCCTCCGCCTTTTAAGACTTATTGCACAGCTGGAGTAGTCAAAATAGGGTTGCTCTTGTTGTTGTTGTTTGGTGCCATTGAGGCAATTCCGACTTACAGTGACCCTGTGCACAGTAGAACAAAACACCGTCTGTCCTGGCCATCGTCTCTGTTGTTCCGATGCTTGTGGCAGTCCATCTCCATGAGGGCTTCCTTTCCTTGGCCGCCTCTCTACTTTACCAGTCATGATGTCCTTTTCCAGGGACTGGGCGGTACTGGCATAAAGATGGTCATATAAATTAATGGGATAGAATTCCGAGTCCAGAACTAAGTCCTTACGCTTGCCATCAATAGATCTTCAAAAGCATGTTGATAATTCCATGGTAGGGAAATAATTTTTCTTACAAATTGAGCCAACTGGATTTCTATGTGAAAGAATGAATTTGGACTCAGATGTCATGGCACATCACAATACAAAATTAATTAAAAGTGAAATCTAAATAGACTAGCCAACACTATACAACTCTTAGATTGAAATCTAAGAGTAAACCTTTGTACTTGGGCAATGATTGTTCAGATAGGACACACAAATGCAGGCAACAAAAGATAGATTGAACTTTGTTGAAACTTTAAGACTGTGCTTCCAAGGATACCATGGAGAAAGAGAAGACAGCCCATGAGGTGGAGAATTCTTCAGATCCCATTATCTGTTTAGGTACTTGTGCCCAGATATGTAAAGAACTCTTACTGCTCAACATTAAAGACAGCCCAGTGGTTAAAATTTGCAAAGGAGCTGAATAGACATTTCTCCAAAGAAATTTTACAGAACGTCAATAAGCACATGAAAACATGGTCACTATCAGTAGTCATTAGGGAATTGCAAATCAAAACCATAACGAGATGGCCACTTCACGCTATTGTTAGCTGCTCGACTAATAACCCCATGTGATAGAATATGAGGGGGCTTCAAAACTCCCTGGAAAAAATGGGATGAAAAGATATTGGAATTTTTCCATGAACCTTTTGAAGCTCCCTCAGAGAACTATTCCATAGGGGAGTTACGTTGTAATCTTTACAGGCGCAGATTACCATGTCTTTTCTCCTGTAGAACCCCTGGGTAGCTGAACCACAGGCCTTCCTATTAGCAGCCAGCCTTAATCAAATTGCCTCACTAGGACTCCTTCACACTCACTGTTGATAGGTGTCTTTGAGCTAGTTCCCACTCAGCAAGTCAGATTATAGCACTTCCTGGCCCTGAGTCATCCTCACACACTCTAGAATGGCTTTAAAACATAAAAAATAAAAAAAAACAATAACTTGTGTTGACAAGGATGTGGAGAAATTGCAACCTTCAAATATTGCTGATAGGATTATACAGTGATACAGTCCCTTTGAAAAATGGTGTGACATTTCCTCAAAGTATTAAACATAATGTTTGCCAATGGCCCAGCAATTCCATTCCATAGGTATTGTACCCAAGAGAACTCAAAGCACATGTCCACGTGAAACTTATATGCAAATGTCTATAGCAGGATGACTAATTCCTAAAAAGTAGAAGCAATTCAAATATTCATTAACTAAGGAAGGAATTGGCTGCCAAACACAAAGGACTCCTTATTTGTTACCCCGCTTACATGAAATCTCCAGAATAAGGAGACCCATCGAAACAAAGTAGATGGGGACGAGGTGGTGGGCTGGGCTGCTAGAAAGTATCATTTATCCTTTTAGGGTGATGAACATGTTAAAATTAGTTGAGATGGTTGTACACTTCCACATTGTGTGCTTTAAAAGTGTTGAGTATATATCTTAATAAAGTTGGTCTACTTTTTAAAAGACAATAATAGGGTGGAGGCATCTCTTTGTGGAACTATTGGTAAAGTAGCTCTCAATATATTTTAAGGAAAGCACTAAACCTTTGACTACGCTCTTAAAAAGAATACTTTTTATTCTTTATTTATTCTCACACACGCACCCTTCCCGAAAAGAGGGAGGACAAGTTGAGATAAATTGACTACGGCAAGAAAGAGGGAATGGAATAGAGCCATGGACACACGAAGGGCGCTTCTTCACGAGTTCACTCTCCCTTAGCTGAACACTGTCAACTGGCCCAGTTGTTTAGCTGTGCTCGAATAACCGGCTAGTTCGGTCTTGTCTGTCTTCATCCTTGCTGTAGTTCTTACTAGGATTGTAAGACACGCATTGTTGCTGCTAGAACTCTTTGTTCTTTGCCTTTTGGAAATCGGAAGGAAACTCTAGCAAGGAAAACATACCTTGTAAAAACATTGCCCACATGGAAGAAGCACACCAGCCTGTGTGATCACTAGTTGTCAAAGGGATCAGGTATCTGGCATCAAAGAACAAAAAATCATATCATTGTGAATGAGGGGGAGTGTGGAGTGGAGACACAAAACCCATCTGTAGGCAACTGGACATCCCCTTACAGAAGGGTCGTGGGAAGGAGACAAGCCAGCAACGATGAAACATACAACTTTCCTCTAGTTCCTAAATGCTTCCTCCCCACCCACTATCATGATCCCAATTCTACCTTACAAATCCGGCTAGACCAGAGGATGTACACTAGTACAGATAGGAACTGGAAACACAGGGAATCCAGGGCAGATGATCCCTTCAAGACCAGTGGTGAGAGTGGCGATAGCGGGAAGGTGGAGGAAGAGTGGGGTGGAAAGGGGGAACTGATTACCAGGATCTACATATAACCTCCTCCTGGGGGGACGGACAATAGAAAAGTGGGTGAAGGGAAATGTCGGAGTGTGTAAAATATGACAAAATAATAATTTATATGTCATCAAGGGTTCATGAGGGAGAGGGAGTGGGGCGGGAGGGGAAAAATGAGCTGGTGCCAGGGGCTTACATGGAGAGCAAATGTTTTGAGAATGTTGAGAGTAACGAATGTACAAATGTGCTTTATATAATTGATGTATGTGTGGATTGTGGTAAGAGTTGTATGAGCCCCCAATAAAATGATTTTTTAAATATATGATGATGGCAACATATGTACAAATGTGCTGGATACAATGGATGGATGGATGGATTGTGACAAGGCCCCAATAAAATATTTTTTTAAAAAACATTGCAAGAATAGAGGAGAGAGGTAGAAAATGAACCAAGATTTCATACATTGAGAGTTCAATATTTTAACTTCTTAGACGATGTACTGGATTTAAAAAAGAAAAATCTGTAAATTGTAGGGAAATACTGGAAGACTAACATTTAAAACTAGCATTTGTCAGTGGTACTGCACAGTAGTGAAATAGTAATTCAAATATGGGGCAGTTAGCCATTTTGAGAGAGAGTAGCTTGGTGCCATTTTCTCTAGTTTTCCAATTAGAGGAATTTGTCAAGCTTAGAATATTGGCACCCGACCTGCTGGTATTCCAAATGGAATATATAGCTTTCCCCCCCCGCCTTACATCTATTGGGGGCTCTTACATCTCTTATCACAATCCGTACATACATCCAGTGTGTCAAACACATTTGTACATATGCCACCATCATTATTTTCAAAGCATTCTCTTCCCACTTGAGCCCCTGGTATCAGCTCCCCATTTCTTCCCCCTCCCTCCCCCGCCTGCCCTCCCCACGAACCCTTGATACATTATAGATTATTATTTTCATATGCCTTTTTTTAACATGCAAAAGAAATGAAGATGTTTGATTATTAAACCATACATGTATATAATTACTTTGCCTTTGTTGGACAGTTTTCATGCACTTGTTCTTTATGTGATAAGCCTGGCAGTGCCTCCCTGTGCGTCTTCCAAGGTTCATAGCATTTGAACTCCACACGTTGATTTGGGGAACAAGTTTGTCAGATGTTGAGCTGAAGAATGGGGAAACTTCTTGCCTTCATGCAGATTGAGGGGAGGAGGAGAACAACAGAGGCCATAGTAGAGCAAGCCAAGTGATTAACCCCGAAGCCTGAGCAAATCACAAAGGGCTGAGCATTCCATTTGGAGGTAGTATGTTCTGTTAATGATTCGTAAGAGAGAGAATCTTTGCACTGAATCTTAAACTGTTGACAAGAAATGATTGTTTGAAGGAGAAAGGGAAATGGAGGAGTTACTTAGTGAACACAGGACTATGTTATGGATTGTGTATTTTTGTTTGTTTTCAGTGGCTAGAGTTTAAGGTTCTGAATGATGGAAATGATAGAATATGCATTTACTTGGCTTGACAGAAGCTAGAGCTATAAAAAGAAACCATAATTTTAATAGTATTTCTCTTAATTTACACTTGCTCTAAGGGCTGTATGTGCAGCTCTATTGCTGAAGTTTGGCGACCTCTGGTGTTGAGCTATGAAAAGACAAGCCTGTGGAGGAAATATCAGTCAGATGCTGCTTTGGCTTTTATTTTTTCAGAGGTTAATTAGTTCCTCATATTTCCTGACTTGACATTTCCCAGTCTGGATAAAGTATAACTAAATGAAAAATGTTACAAATATAGGTCGGATCAGGTGCAAAAAGCCAAAGGGATGTGGCAGGCTGCTCTGCTTCTTTGGATTCTCTAGTGATGGTTGTCTGAAAATAAGTAAAATAGGATTCCTACCCATCATTGTAATTTTATACCCCACCACCTTCTATGACATGAGATATCACATAGAGATAGCATAAAACATTTATATATTTTTTCCTATATTGTGGAAATACTCGATCTTCAGAAAAACTGGAAATGTGTTGGCGTTTTTACAAGGTATGTTCTTCCTTAGTCTACAATTTAAGCAATAATTCCCATTTAAAATAATTTAAAATAACCATAAGACTTGTCCTAAAACCATGGGATTCATGCCAGACAACATATTTTTTCCTAAAATGAAAGAATTCAATTTCTTTCAAAAGATACAAACATGTCAGGGTAAATCAAGTAGAAATGTGATCTCAACTTAAATGCAAACAATGTACAACCAAATTTATGCCTAGAAGTCAAAATAGGATAATTGATTTCTGAAGATGCCTTATGTTTGTGATATTGATCCTACTTAGAATCTTGGGTAGATAGATAGATAGATAGATTTTGAGCTTACATTTAAATGCAAGCTCTAATTTAAAAACAATTAATTCTTATGATGTGAATTTATGAGATACTTGGCTCATGAAGAGATCATGAATGGACTAGGACTCTCTTGCTCCATTGTGACCTCATGTTGTTAACTTTACTGATAACGTAATTCTTACTCAGCTGTTACAGTTTCCCAAAGCAGGCAGTTTCCCTTTCACACCTAGAATACATGGAGCCTTTTTCTGACTCATTTACCTACTCTATATAAGAAGGGTCTGAAAAACTCACGTAAAAATGGAATTGAAGGGGAAGGGGGGCGGGTGTTGATAAGTCATTATTTAAACTGTTGAATACAAAATTATGATCTGAAATGGAAAACCTCCAACTAATTCACAATAAAAATTATTTAATAAATAAATGTTACTACATAACCACATTTTAAACAGAAAGAAGAAAGATAATAAATCTTTTGTGTGTTTCCTCTCTGAACATCTTCCTCCTCCTCCTGCAGTGTAGCACTGCCACCTCATACATTATATTCACCATGTACATCATTTGTAATGATTTTATCATGCTGATTTTGATGGGTCAGTTGATTTGTATCTAAGCCTTTCTGTACCCTAGAGATCCTTGAGGAAAGGACCTATATACATGTTTTCATTTGGTCCAGATGCTGGGGGAAAAAAAACATTAAGTACCTCTTGATTTATCTTGCCAATCATTCTTCATATCTAGTAGTAGGATTGCTGGATCACATGGTATTTCTATTTCTAGCTTTCGAATGGTGGTAGCATTTTAAACTCCCACCAGTAGTGAATCAGAGTTCTCTCCCCACAACCTTGACAGCATTTATTGTTTGTTTTTTATCACATCCATTATTGCCTGTGCGAGATGGTACCTCATTGTAGTTTTGGTTTGCATCTCTGTAATGACTAATAACACTAGCAGAACTGCCTGCATGTCTTCTTTGGTGAAGTATCTGTTCATGTCTTTTGCCCATTTCTAAATTGGATTGTTTGTCTTTTTGTTGTTGAAGTGTTAAAAAAAGTTTTCTATAAATACTAAAGGGTAGTTCTTGTCAGATATATCATTGCCAAAAATGTTTCCCCAGTCTATGAGATGTCTGTGAGTTCTCTTTTTATTCTCTGCAGATGTCTTTTGATGAGCATAGACTGATTTTTTTCAGTTCCAGTCATCTAGTTTATTTTATTGTATAAGCAATTGTAGTTGTGTTTGGTAATTTATTTATACCATAGATTATAACTTCCAGGTTTGCCCCTGTTTTTTTCTTCCATGATAGTAAATAGGTTTAGAACTTACATGTAGATCTTTGATCCATCTTGAGTTATGTTGAGTGTATGGTGTGGCTATGAATGCTGTTCCATTTTTCTACAAATAGACACCCAATTTTTCCAGCACTGTTTGTTAAAGAGACTGTCTCTTCCATGCTTAATGAATTTTGATCCTTTGTTGTAGAACAGCCACCCATAATTAGATAGATGTATTCTCAGTTCTGTTCTGTTCTGTTCTATTGATCGATGTGTCTGTTGTTGTACCAGTACTGGGCTGCTCTGACTACTGTGGCTGTATGGTGTGTTCTGAAATCAGCACATGTGAGGTCTCCTACTTTGTATTCTTTGGTAATCTTAGCTTATCTGGAACCTCTCCTTTCATTATAAAGTTTGCGATTAGTTTGGTTTTTTTCTTGGTTCATGCCAGGTCAGTGTCCAGAGCTGCCTTCCTATATTGTCACAGGAAAATGTGGTGGGAAGCAGTAGGAAGTTGTGGTCAGTAGTTTGGGGACCCCCACTTTCTGAGTGGCTCAAGGGCAGAGAGGCCCCACCTCAGCTGGCCTGAGTGTCCCTGGGCTCTGCTGAAGGGGTTAGCAGACAGGGTGGGACACAGCTGTCTATAGCACATCGACATGTCCACCAAGGTCATACTGGCCGATTTGTGCAGCAGCGGGCCCTAGAGGGCCCAGCGCCAGCGTCGCCCCAGAAGCCACTACTCGTATAGCCAGTGCGTGGCGCTGCCCTCCCAGCACAGCAGCTCTTCAACAACCAAAGCGCTACCAAAGCGCTGTCTAGTGGCGAGCGCTCTCCACCGGGTCGCTGCCTTGAATCACGTTCTTGCTGATCTCCACGCAGAAATCCCCTCGGATGGTCCCAGGCATCGCATCAGCTGGGTCGGTGGCCCCAATAAGCGCCCGAGAGGCTCGGACCACGTCCAGCCCTTGTCACACCTGCAGAGGGCTAGAGTCAGCGTGGGAGGGGCCGTGTCGGGGTGCCCCGCCTGCCCTGCACTCACCATGGCCACCACTGGGCCCGAGCCCATGTAGTGCACCAGGCGCCCGGAGAAGGGAGGGCCGGGTGCACAGCTCCGTGTAGTGTTCTCGCAGCAGGTCCTCAGAGGCCTGCACCAGCTTCAGCGCCACCAGCTTGAAGCCCTTCCGCTCGCAGCGCCCCACCATCGCGCCCACCAGTCGTTGCTGCACGCTGCATGCGTTAGGCACGAAGGTGCGCGCGCTCGCTTGTGCAGGCCGGTGCAGCCCGCTGGGAAGAGGTTGGCGAAGATGGTCAGCACCAGGCTGATCATGATGGCGGCGGCGGCCCACGATTAGTTTTTGTATCTCATTAAAGAATGTTTTTGATGTTTGGATCAGGATTGCATTATAGCTGTAGATCACTTTAGTAGGCTTGATATTTCACAATCGTCAAATAGTAGTCTTTTGTACTTTAGCAGTTTGTAGCAGTAGTGTTTTGTAGTTTTCTTTGTATATCTTTTCCTGTAGTGTTTTGTAGTTTTTTTTCCTGCATAAGTTTTTTATGTCTCCCTCAAAAAACCAAATTCATTTCCATTGAGTCACTTCTGATTCATAATGACCCTGTAAGAGAGGGCAGAACTGCTCCTGTGGGTTTCCAAGCCTCATTTTTCTCCCTTGGAGCAGCTGGTGTGCTCAAGCTGCTGACCTCACGGTTAGCAGCCCCATGCCCACGGCACCACTACACCATATTCTAATTAGGTTTACGCCGAAGTATATCAGATTAGGAGAGGCAGGGGCAGTGCAATGGTAAATGGCATTGATTGATTTTCTGGTTTTCTTTTCAGTGTAGAGGAATCCAACTGGTTTTTGGATGTTGATCTTCTACTTTGCTGCTCTGCTAAATCCTAGTTACTATAGCTTTCTTGTAAAGTTTCAGGAGTCTTTTATGCCTAGGATCATGTCATGTATAAACAGGGATAGTTCACTTCCTTGGGAATTTGAATGCCTTTTATTTCTCTTGTCCTCACTGCTGTAGCTAGGATTTCTAGTACAATGTGGAATAAAGGTGGTGATAAAAGGACATTTTTGTCTGGTTCTTATGTTTTCAGCATCTCTCCATTGAAAATAATGTTTTGTATAATATATATGTGTGTGTGTTGAGAAATTTCCCTTTTATGCCTTTTTGTTTTCTTTTTTTAAAAGAAGACCTGGTAGCATAGAGGTTATGCTTTGTGCTGCTAAGGGCAAGGCCAGTAGTTTGAAGCCACCAGCCACTTTGCAGGGAAAACACAAGGCTTTCTACTCTCATAAAAAGTTACAGTCTCAGAGCACGGGCAGTTCTACCTTGTCCTGTAGGGTTGCTATGAATCAGAATTATCTTGTTGACAGCGAGTCTTGAGTTTGGGTGTTTTTTTGTGTGTTTTTTCATTCTTATTTTGTGGAGAGTTTAATCAGGAATGGTTGTTGGATTTTATCAAATGCTTTTTCTGTAATTATTGAGATGATTCTGTGAGTCCTTTGTGTGAGGTATTAAGTTGGCTGATTTTTTAAATATTGAACTAACTTTTTATACCTGCTATCCCATTTGGCCATGATTTTTAATTTTTTTTCTTTAATGCAGTTGAATTCTGTTGGCTAGGTTTTGTTGAGAACTTTTCCATCTGTATTCATGAGGGTATTGGTTTATAATTGAAAGTGGTTTCTTGGTCTAGTTTTAAAATCCGGGTTATGCTTGCTTCCTAGAATGAGCTTTGGGGTATACTTTGTATTCTGAAGTAGTTTGAGTAGAATTGCTGTCAATTCTTCTCTGAATATTTGGTAGAATTCTAAAATGAAGTTGTGTGGGCCCAGGCTTTTTGTTGTTATTGCTGTTGGGGATGTATTTTGTTTTGTTTTAAGGACTACTTCAATTTCTTCAGTTCTTTTTTTTTTTAATTTAGGTAGGTAGCGTATGTCTAAAATTATCTATTTCTTCTAGGTTTTCAAATTTGTTGGAGTTCAGTTTTTCATAATACTCTTGTGATCCCTTTTACCTCAGTTGGTTTTGTGTATTGTTGCCCATTTCATTTATTGGTTTGATTATTTGGCTTTGTCACTCAGGTTTATTTGACAGATTCAGGGTAGCTTTTTCATTTATACTTTGTTGTTGCATATAGGATATTTGAGGATTGAAAATGTGCACCTTAAACTTAACCTAGTTTACCTTTAAGTAATAATACACTGTGTCATATAAAGTAAAATCCTTACGTCAAGTATATTTTTATTTCCCTTTCCTATTCTTTGTATCACTGTGTCATATATGTTACATATATGGCATGTTATAGTCCCTCAATGCTTGCTGTTAATTTTGCTTTTTATCAGTTCCTTCTAAAGAAATTCAAATATATTCAGACACATGTATACTTTTAGGGACATGTGTTTATGTGTGAGAGAGAGAGACAGGATCAGAGTGTCCATTTGGAGTCCGTGTGTGTGTGTGTGTGTGTGTGTGTGTGTGTGTGTGTGTGTGAGAGAGAGAGAGAGAGAGAGAGAGAGAGACAGACAGACAGACAGACAGACAGACAGACAGACAGGATCAGCGTGTGTCCATTTGGGGTCCTCTGTTTTCTTTCCGTGGACCTTTCATACTGTGCTGATCTCCTGGTAACAAATTAGTGTCCTTGTGTTTGCGTGAACATGTCTTTATTTTGCCCACGTTTTTAAAGGATATTTCCACTGGATATAAAATTTTTTGACTTCTAGTTGTTTTTTTTTTGCATTCTCAGAAGCCTTTAGTATTCTGCCTTGCATTGTTCTAAATGGAAAATTGGCTGTCATTTTTATTATTGGTGCTCTGTGTATAAGTGTGTCTTTGTTTATTTTGCCATTCGTGAAGAATTTCTCATTTATCTGTTAACTATGACTTGATGTGGGGTTTTTTTTGTCTTTCACCTGCTTCGGGTTCATTATGTTTCTTGGACCTATGAAGTCATAATTTTCATCCAAACTGGGGAAATTTTAACCACTACTTTTTAAAATTAGTATTGCTTTCCTTTTCCCAGATTTCAACTACATGTTTATGTTTTTCCAGTCCTTTTTACCTCCATGCCTCACACACTTGAGGGAACTAATCTGTTAATAACTTCCCTTGAGTTTTCATTTCACACATGATATATTTTAGCTCTAGAATTTCTGTTTGGTTCTTTCCTATGTGTTCCATCTTTCTTATGGAGAAAATAGCTATTTTAAAGTTCTTATTATGCTAATTCGTGTAATTGCTGTCATTTCTAGATGTAGGTCTCTCACTAATTTGGGGTTGGTTTTTTTCCCCGTCTTGTTTCCGGGCCATATTTCCATGTTTCTTTGCACGTTTAGTTTTTTTTGTTGTTGTTGGATATTGAATATTCTGTTGTTGAGTATTTGCATATTCTTGTAGTTAAAAGAGTTCTGAATTTTGTCAGTTTTTTAGTTGTTTATGCCTTGAGGACAATTCCGGTGCCTTTTATTGTTAGGACTAGACACTAAAGTCCATAATAATGTGTCTTAAATTAAAAAAAAATAACAAGCAAAGCCATGTATGGCATTCCAAATTTATTTTACTACTGGTACAAAGCTTACAGGATTTTACTATGTAAGACTTTTAGTTTACTTTTGTCTAGCTTAAAATAGTTATGCCTCCCTGTTACATACATAATATTTATGCCTGCCACAACGTAACAGTAACTTTCTGCAATTTAGGCCTTGAAATTAAAATTATTCTAATGTGCACATCCCTAGTACTTAACACAGCAGTCTAATTCATGGACACAATCACTAACAGGCAAAAATAGTAAACTTATTTGTTTGCTATTTCAAATATTCTTCTACGTGAGAAAGAAAGATTGACATGGGTAATCCATAACGGATGAAGCCTGAAAATGATTGACCAAAATTGTTAACTCGCCAAAAATTTTAAAAATATTTATAGCATCCTAAGATAGGCTTAAACTTTTTTTTAAAATCCTCTTTGACCTTGTTTAGCCAATTATATGCTGTATTTCGTGATTTTACAGGAGCTCTAGTGACATAGTAACATTATGGTAAGTGTCGGGCCAGTGGCTGTGTGAATCCAGCAACTGCCCCACAGGAGAAAGATGAGACTATGGGTATTACCTAGCATAGTGTGTCCAACATTAAGTGCGCATAATTATTTCTTTTCTTTTCCACCAGCTTCTTCTCTTCCATCCTGTTCTTTGCTGTCACTTTTCCCTATCCAGCACACTCTTTTAAAGAGTGCTTATGTGTGCTGTCTCCACTCACATTTCTTGTGTTTCTGACATGCTTATGATCCTCATGGCCTCACCAATACATAGAGGAAGTCTTCATTGCCAACTAGAGGGAAAACCTTCCATGTCTTAATTTACCTGGGCTCCTCGTGTCATGAGAGAATGATTTTGCCCTTCTCCAAATGTTCTCCTGCAGCGTGCTCATCTTCAACCTCTGTGACGGTGTCAGTGCCCTTTCATTTCCCTTTCTCCAGGGATTTTTGTCCTTTATATCCTCATCTTTAGCACTCTTCTCTTTCTCGGCTTTTTCTGTTATACATTATCACAGCCACCTGGGATCTGTATAACAAGTACCACTGAAGCTGTTTTTCTTGTGTAAATTCTCCTGCAAATAAGAGAAATTTTATATCTTGGTAGGTGAAAACTGCCTTTAACTGGATAGCTTATGTCAGATAGTATTTTTCTTCCAGATCTCCTATTTTATGCTTTACAGCATCAGCATTTTTTAGAATTATTGAACTTAGAAACTAAAGTTGTTTGCCCTGTGAACAAGTCTAATAAAGAGACGGTTTGATACATACTACCTTCTAAAATTTGGTTTACTACTGTACTGAGATTTAAATTCTGTGCCAACCCTGTCTCTTAACTAGTTATGATCATGGAAAAATTTTATACTTTTCATGGATCTTAGGTTTTTTTCATCTGTGAAAAGGTTTGGACTACATTATGACTGCTTTTGTACTAGCATGGCAGAATGGAGTAATGCCAGACTCTGGCTCAGGAAACATAACATATTTATATTCTCTGGTCCTTTAAAGAAAAAGTTTTCTGGCACTTGGTTTTCATTTTTTAAAAGCTCATGGTTTTCTGAGGCCATTTATGATCAAATCTAGAGGATGTGGCATTTGAAAAAAATTTCACTGCTGTCTTTTTTAATTGGTTCATTTCACCAATAGAAGTATGTTTTTGTTTCTTCTTTTTTTTTTTAAAAACATTTTATTAGGGGCTCATACAACTGTTATCCCAATCCATACACACATCAATTGTGTAAAGCGTATTTGTACATCATTTCTCAAAACATTTTCTCT
>NW_022107407.1:16074531-16081134 GCF_000313985.2 Echinops telfairi | reverse complement strand
CGTGATCACACAGGTTGATATGTTGTTCCATGTGGGCTTTGTTGCTTCTGAGCTAGATGGCCACTTGTTTACCTTCAAGCTTTTAAGACCCCAGTTTTTGTCTCTTATTTTAAGAAAGACATTGTCATAATAAAGCGCTATGCTGTGATTTTTTTTAAGAGCTTTTAATGGTCATGGTATTTTGTAATATGTAGTTTATGGTATTTTTTAATATGAGGAGGTACCCCCATAAAACTGGAATTGTGCTGGACAGAGCGGAACTTTTGTAGTGCATATTTTTCCCACTAGGCAAGCATGAAGCAACTTGCTTTGAGTTAATGCACCCAGTGGCATGCCTTGGAAGGTTCTCTCTGGTCATAGTGAATTTTTTCATGCAAACAGTTTCGCTCAAACCTCATTTTTTGTGATAGTCAATTTAAGAGAACGGTGTGCGGCTATGGTTTTTTGTTTTTTTTTTCCTGCTCGGGGGAATAATGCTGTAGAAACTGTTGTGATGTTGAACAGAGCATACAAGGACAGCGCTATGGAAAAACTCAAGTGTACAAGTGGTTTTCTCATTTTAAAAGAAGTGAAATGTCGATTGATGACAAACCTCATTCCGGACGTCCGTCAAATTCCAAAACGGACACAAATGTCAAGTGCATTTGGAATTGATTCCATCAGGTCAGACTGTTAATCAAGCTTTCTGTTTAGACATTCTGAAAAGATTGTGTAACAATGTGCTACAAAAAAGGCCTGATTTATGGCAGATGAGGGACTGCTTTTGCCACGACTACATTGCCCTTGCCCACGCAGCCATCTCAGTGCGCTAGTTTTTGACAAAAAACATCATGCCTCTCTTGCACTATGCAACTTCTTTTTGTTTCTGTGAATGAAGGGGGACAATGAAAAGTAAGCAATCTGACAATGTAGAAGAGATGAAGAAAAAAATGAGGGAGGTGCTGTCACCCATCCAAACAGATGAGTTTGAAAAAATGTTTCCAAGAATAGAATAGTAGGTTTGTCAAATGTATTAAGTGTAATGTAGAGTACTTTGAAGATGATAAAAATTCAAATACAGAGTATTGAAAAAAAAATTCGGTTTTGTTTTTTTTTTTTGGTGTAACCCCTCATATGTAGTAAATCTTATTGTCCAGTCTGGAGAGAACCTGGTCTTATGATAAAAAGGTAATAAGAAAAAGAATAGAGAAATATGATAGTAATTGCATCCTTGACAAGAGGAATTAAACGTGTAGAACATACTTGGTATTAGGGTCTGAGTTAGTTTATTGTGCCAACCTGGCCGATAAACACGTGTGGGGTTAATTGAAGGGCAGAGGGATAAATGGCTCAGTGAGCCTCACATTTGTCGTTCTCAGGTCTCTTGCTTTCTGATGGTCAAACCAGGGTGAAGCTGCCTTGGTCAGTTCCCTGCTTTAGCTGGCAAGGCTCACTTCCTGCAGGATGTCTCTGAGGAGAAGCCACATGGACCTGCCCCAATGCAGCCTTGGGTGCTGGAGCAGCCGTGTGGAGACCCTGGCAGCGCTGAGATGCTTGCATGTTCACTGACTCGGCTTTCTTTCTGCAGTCAGCGTCATAGTGTGTGTTTTGTGAGATGGAGGAGGACTTTGTGGATTGGTGTTGGACATATGGGTTAATGTTGGACTTGTGGGCTTGGGCAGCACTGGGTTGGGATGTTTTCTTGATGTGCCTTTTCTTTACACAAAACTCTCTTAAAAAAAAACAAAAAAAACTCTCTTATCCATGAGTTTCTGTGGATTTGTTTCTCTAAATTACCCAGACTAACACAGGGTCTCTGTTACGCAACTGATGGCTTTAATGATTTAAGGTCATCTTTCTTTAACAGAATAAGATCTCCACAGCCACTTTGTGCCGATAGACTTCATTTGCTTAATTGTTTTAAGTATTTGATAGTGAATATATCAAGAGTAACTCCTTTTATAGAATTAGTAATTAAAGATTCTTAATGATCACAAATACATATCAACTAGCTAAATTCTGACAACTCATAAGTTATTTTAAGAGTCCCTTTTCATATTATTTATCAAAATAGATTATTTTTAACAATAAAATATCTTGCATATAGCCTGGATTAGTCTAATGCATACTTTGTAATATAGATAAAAAGAGTGCGTAGGTCTCAATGTGTACAGACTGCTTAGATTAATAAGGTGCAAATATTGAACCTTTAATGCTGCAATTATTGAAGTTAATGATATTGCTTGCCTGGTGTATATTAATCTGTACAGATTACCTTAATTATAGAAAATGCGTGGTGAGCTAAAGGTAGCTCACTGTATAATTCATGCAGTTTTCTATATATTTGAAATTTTCCATAATATTGAATAATATGTCTATACCCAAGTGGCTATGAAACAGTGCATTTAGAGAGACGGGTGTGGGAGTCAATACATAACGAGTGTATAACTTACTTTCTTTTCACATTTAAAAAATTATTCCAAGTTTGTATGTCAAGCAAACCCTGGATATGTGGCATATATTTCTCAGTTGTCTTACTGTATAATTCACAGGTGTGTTTTTTTTCTTAAGGAATACTCTTAAAGGAGTCCTGGTGGTGTCTTAAGTTATAATTTTTTATAAATTACACATAAAAGTAATTTTACCACAGACTTCAACAAAGATCCTGTCTTGACATTGTGTAGATTGTAGCTTGTCTGTGCTCTCTCACAGCCCTTAAGGAAAAGTTAGACAGGTGAGGCTATGTCTTCTCTGTCCACACAGTGTGTAAAGGATACATTTATTAAGAGCTGTCATACAAATCTCTTTCTTTTTGGCATTCTTACCAATTCTCAAAAGTTCAGACCCTGTCTTGTGTAAATGGAGGACTCTCTAATTTGAGAATGCATATTTTCAAGTGGCATTTTGTTGATAGTGAAATATATCATCATGCAAAGTATATCGTTCATTTTAAAGCAATGATGAAGCGAATAGCCATGTAACTCACTGGCTAAGAAACAGAGTTAACCAAAACCCAACTCATTGCCATTGAGTCCGTGCCAACTCTCCCTCTAGGACAGGCTAGAACTGCCTTTATGGATTTCTGAGACTGTAATTGTTTTTTCTTTTAAATCACTTTATTAGGAATTCTTACAGGTATCATAACATTCCTTAGTTCCATCACATGAGACTACAATTCTTTATGAGAATAGAAAGCCCCATCTTTCTCCTGAGGAGTGGCAAGTGCTTTCAAACTGGTGACCCATGGGTAGCAGCCCAATACATACCCACTATACCATCAGGGCTAGAATTACAGTTGAAGGAACTATTTTTTGCCTCATCCCAGTTAACCCTTTCTCCCAAATATAGTAAACAATTTTTGTTTTATTTTGTGCTGTATATTCGCATTTTTCCTTTAGCTTTACACGGATTAACTAAAATGTATTTTAGTACTGGCTGTTTTTGAACTTTCTGTAAGGCAGTCATACTATAAGTATGCATTGTTGAGTGAAAACTCAGCCCATTGTGTATGAGATTTATCTATCAGGTATTTAATGCTCTTGTTGATTTGTATTCATTGCTAACTAGTCGTGGATGTATATTTGTAATTATATCTTTTTACTGTGTAGACAGATTACTTGGCCTCATCAGCTCTTTAGCTAACTTTTCTCTAAAGGCTTGCTGAGAGAATGAATGAGTTACATTCTGTACAGTGGTAATGCAGGATGTGTTAAAATATATTTACATCTTTTTTACGATGATGATGATGACACTGATCTGAGAAAATTCCTTCTGGACCACAATTTATTTATTCTGTCTACTCTAAGATTTTTCACTTTGTAGTGTTTTTATTAATGTTGTTTTGAACATGCAAGAATTTCTCTGTTTTATGTTATGTACCTTGAAGTAGAATTAGTAGGTTGTGGGATCATTGATCGTATGCATTTTAATACCCATGTAGTCATATGTTATTTTTGTTGGATTTCTTCATCAATTAAAAAAATCCACTGGAGTTACATTTGGGGGTAATTACTGATCAGTTACAAGTACTATCCCCTTTTCCTCACTCCTAGTACACACACAAACACACACTTCATAAAGAGTTTAATATAGAATATAAATACTTGCTTTTAAATAAAATTCCTTTCCAGCCTAATATTTTGTATATGGAAGTATAATTGACATAACTGTATGTATTTGATGACTGATAAGCACACCCTATGAAAGCACCACCATGGAATGAAGATCGTTTCTAGGGCCTCTTTGCTGTCTTTCCCTGCAGGACCCTTTCCACATCCACCCCTTTACAATCACTGGCTTTCTTTCAGTCACTGTATAGTCAGAAGACTGAAATTACGCATAGGTTCTCTATTCCATCTAGCACTTAACGCATACTGACTTTTGGATTTTTGGTTGCTACTTTGTATTGCTGAGTACTATACCATTAGCTGGTGATAGCAGTTGGGTTTGTCCCCACAATTTGGCACTTATAAAAAAGCATCCATGTAGGTTTATGTTCATATGGATATGTACTTTCATTCCTCTTGGGTAAGTAAGATTTTTAAGAAATTGCCAGGCTGTTTTACAGTGTACTGTGGCTTGCCTTTTTGTTTTCTTTAGAGTATCTTTTGAAGAAATGAAATTTAAAAAAAATTTCTTACCACATTACTAACGTTTTATTTCATCAAAGACATATTAGCAAAGAGCAAGGTCATAGTCAACTCAATAAATCTTGATATAAGTTAGGGATATGTCTGCATGGGGGGTGGGATTTATTTATTTATTTATTTGATCATTTTATTGGGGGGCTCATACAACTCATCACAATCCATACATGCATCCATTGTGTCAAACACATTTGTACATTTGTTGCCATCATCATTCTCAAAATATTTGCTTTTTACTTGAACCCTTGATATCAGCTCATTTTTCCCCTACCCTTCCCGTTCTCCCTTCCTCATGAACCCTTGATAATTTATAAAATTATTATTGTTTTGTCATATCTTAAACTCTGATGTCTACCTTAACTCACTTTTCTGTTGTCCACCCCCCACGGAGGAGGTTATATTAGATTCTTGTAATCGGTTCCCCCTTTCTACCCCACATTCCCACCACCCTCCTGGTATCGCCACTCTCACCACTGGTCCTGAAGGGATCATCTGTCCTGGATTCCCTGTGTCTCCAGTTCCTATCTGTACCAGTGTACATCCTCTGGTCTAGCCAGATTTGTAAGATAGGATTGGGATCATTATAGTAGGGGGGGGGGAGCATTTAGGAACTAGAGGAAAGTTGTATGTTTCATCATTGCTACTCTGCACCCTGACTGGCTAGTCTCCTCACCGCGACCCTTCTGTAAGGGGGTGTCCAATTGCCTACAGATGAACTTTGAGTCTCCACTCTCCACTCACCCTCATTTACAATGATATGATTTTTTGTTCTTTGAAGACTGATACGTGATCCCTTCGACACCTCGGATCACATAGGCTGGTGTGCTTCTTTCATATGCCCTTTGTTGCTTCTGAGCTAGATGGCCACTTGTTTATCTTCAAGCCTTTAAAAGACCCCAGACGCTATATCTTTTGACAGCCGGGCACCATCAGCTTTCTTCACCACATTCGCTTATGCACCCGCTTTGTCTTCAGTGATCATATCAGGAAGGTAGATACCCACTGATAAGATTTTTTGTTCTTTGATAAGATTTTTTGTTCTTTGATGCCTGAAACCTGGTCCCTTGTACCTCATGGTCACACAGGCTGGTGTGCTTCTTCCAAGTCCACATGGAAATTTTAAATTTTGATGAGGTTTTGGAAAGTTTTAATGGCGTTTTGACATTTAGAAAGGAACCCTGGTAACATAGTGGGTTATGTTTTGGGCTGCTAACCACAAGGTCAGCATCTCTAAACCACCAGCTGCTGTTTGGGAGAAAGAGGAGGCCTTCTGCGCCCTTAGAGAGTTGCGGTCTTGAAAACCACGGGCCATTTTCTGGCCTGCAGGATCTACTCTGGCCTGTAGGATCACTAGGAGTTGGGATCAACTTGATGGCAGTGATTGAGGTTTTTCTGGAGAGATTTAGAATCATTAAAAGTATACTGATAATTCTCACTTTGTTCTAAATAGTTATGGAATAATTCCTGATAACTCACTGATTGCCACCACAGATCAAGTACTTAATATTGCATTCGACTCATTCTGTGCAGCTACTCTTGGATTGTGAACAGTTTGATGTTCTTGTTACACAAACTTATTTTCTACCAGACTCTAGAACTATAAAGATTGATATTACAGACTACTGTATTTCTCTTCAAAGTATTCCCATTAATATTGAATGTCCCCACCTCCCTCAGCCCCATCTTTCATGTATTTTTCTTCTCCCTTGCCTACAACAACTCTTAGGAACCCTGCTGGCACAATAGTTTAGTGCCCAGCTGCTAACCTACAGGTCAGAGTTTGAACCCCAGCCGCTATCAGGAGACGGACGTGGCCGTCTGCTTCTGTAAAGATTGACCGCCTTGGGGAGGGGGGGAAAATTAAAAAAAAAAAGGAAAATGAGCGCATTCCGGGAACCCAAGAGGCAAGAAAATTTTGGGAATGATGAGGGCAACAAATGTATAGATGTGCTTTACACAATTGATCTATGTATTGTGA
>NW_022107407.1:16042345-16074426 GCF_000313985.2 Echinops telfairi | reverse complement strand
CTGTTCTGTCCTGCAAAGTCACTGGAAATAGACTGAGAGCGGAAGATTTTTGTGTACTACAGCTCTAGAGGTAATTAAAGGGGCCCTAGTGGCACAGAGTGAACTCACCTGCTAACCAAAAAAGGTGTCCACATGAATCCACTGATCATGCCCAGGGGACAGACCCGGTCATCTGCTCCCATAGAGATGACAGCTTTGGAGACCCTACAGGACAATTCCACTCTGTCGTAGAGTCCCTATCAGCTGGAATTGACTTGACAGCAATAGGTTTGGAAGCAATGAAACGCTCAATTTATTTTTAGCCTATAGTTACATATTTTTTTTCCATTGGAACAGAAAATTCCATAGATCACAGCAATTTTTTTGAAATATGGGAGACACTAACTTCACGTTCAAAGATTGAAAGGCATTTAAATGTTAGAAGGTCAGATTCTCGTGATTAGCATATTGATAATATCACCCTTGGCTACATTATCTACATTGTATTGACTGCATGTAATTTTGTCCCCATTGGTTTCCTAGGCTTTTATTTGCAAAATGAAGACAATTGTACCTATATTATTAAAGTATAGCACCTTATTACATGAGTAAAAGATACTCTTTCAGGTGCCATCGTTGCAATAAATTGTGTTTTTCTAGACAGGATAGAGATACCTGATTTTTATTTGGATGATTGAATTCTCTTGTTGTATTATATAAAATAAATAGCCTATTTAGACTAGTATAGCATGGAATTTGTAGCCAATTACAAATTACTAGGCTTTCAGAGTCTGCTTTATTTGACCAGCTATGTATTTTATATAATTTGGGGATTTAAAAAAATGTAACCAATGTATTAAAACATAAAAACCATCTTTATAAGTCTGTGGAAACATATGACAATAACCTGCTTTCTGTATCTAGGTCCTGGGAACACCAACAAGGGAGCAAATTAGAGAAATGAATCCAAATTACACAGAATTCAAATTCCCTCAAATTAAGGCACATCCTTGGACAAAGGTGAGTCAAAATATACATATATGTAAATGCATTGACCAGTAGTTGACCAAAATATGAGTTTCTCGTTGTTCTTAAACTAGATTATTTTGAGTCCAGATAGCTGCCTAGAGTGTAAAACACACAGCAGTTCTGCATGTGAAGATAATTGAAATATGTGTCAGCATTTCATTGAAAGTATATAGTTTCGTTACCAGTGATTTCCTGTTGACATTCTAGCTTGATTTTTATTTACAAGGTGAGGAACAGTGCACCTACATTTTTAAAATTTGACTAGAAGCAAGATTTTATGTATGAATTTTGACTGTACCTGTGTAAAGTAAAAGGGAGTTGTTTCTTATTTTTAAAATTAATAGGTACTTATGCCAATATCATATATGATAATATTTCATGGTTGGTTTTTTTCACTATTAAAATATAGACCTGTTGTAGATGATTTTGTTTTTCTCCTCTTTGCTATTGGTGCTTTGGGAGGAGGAATAAACAGCGGGTTGATCTTGCTGGGCATACACATGGGAAGTCATTGTTATACTAGCTGTTGTAAAGTTTCACCTCAACATCAGATAACATGAAGCCCAAAGAGCACAAACAGTAATTTACCCAGGAGACTACATCTTTTAAAAATGAATTTTCCTTTGGTATTTACTTGAAGGGATTAAAGTAAGAGATTTTATTTTGTAAATGTCTTACACTACCTTCATTCATTAGATTAAGTGTACAGGGGGTATCTGAACAGGATTTACAGTGAGAATGAATCACTAACCTTTTCATTTCGAAGAAAAAGAAATTTAGACCACAGATACTGAGTTATCTAAAATTGCAAAGGTAGTTGTGACAATGTCAGGATTAAACTAATCCTTTTTAATGCTCAATTTTTAAAACTTCTCATCATGTACCATGCTCTCTTCCTATCCCCCATCCTCATTTTATAATTCAGTTTACATCTCGTTGGATTTTGTGTGTGTGTGGATTAGAATCGACCAGTTTTTAAATATATATTTCATTTAGAGACTTTCCATATTTAAAAATATATCTGTAATAGTTTGTACTGATCATGACTGAATGTGTTTAATTAGTTCTAAATCTTTTACAGTGAGGGGTGAAATAATTAAGGGGAGTCGATGAAATAGAGTCCCTGGGTGGTGCAAATAGTTCACACACTCCACTGGTAGCTGAAAGATTAGAGGTTTCAATCCACTCAGAGATACCTCAGAAGAATAGTCTGGCAGTCTGCTTCTGAAAAGATCAATGTAAATTCCTATTGCGCACAGTCCTGCTCTGATGCAGGTGGCGTTGCCTTGGTCAGAATCAACTTGCTTAATAGCAACTGGATGTGTTAATTGGTAAATTTCTTTATGTTCATTAGACTCAAAGTCTGCGGCTCTCTCTCTTTAAACTGTATTATAATTCCATTTACTTTCCTTCAGATTCACACATTACCTCTCTTCAGAAGATCCTCTTGTTATTCATTAATCTCTTTGTCATTATTCTTTTATTTAGAATAAGATATCTCAATATTAGTTTTAGAATTAAAAGTTGTAACTTCCACAGACCAAGAGACCAAGATGCTGTGGCTCCCCCTCTAATACTTAAGATAAATATTAAACATTCCAAATGTTCTTTGATTTTTGTACCCAAGTCTTCATTTGAATGTGGTCAGAAGATTCTTAAGGGTTCTCAACTGGCTCTAAACCCACATAATCCCAAGTTGCGTATTTAGATATAGGAACCCAGTTACAGGACGAATCTGTTAAACTCAAAGGGTATAGTTTGAGTGCATTAAAGTTGCCCCAAGTAAAGGGATTTGTCATCAGTAAAGGGATCTGTAGTGCAATATGATTTCAACCAGGTTAAGGACAACAAACAGTTGCTGTGGAGTCAACTCTGACTCTGGCGCCCCCCATATGTTACAGTAGGGTTTACGTTGGCTGTGATGTTTCAGAAGGATCGCCAGCTCGGTCTTTTGTGGACTTCATTGCGAACTCAAACCTCCAGCCTCTTGGTTAGCAGCTGAGCATGTTAATCAGTTGCTCCACTCAGGTATTTACGAAGAAATATTACAAAATCCTAATAGTAGTTTGGTGAGAAGAGTATGGGTGGTTTTCTTTGTTCTGCTTTTCCATATTTCTATATTTCTTTTAATAAGTATGCTTGTTGGTTCATGTTTTCATTTAAGAATGAAACTGTGTGTGTAATCTGTATCACATATTATCCTTAATACAAATTTTATTCCAAATGTAATGTTGAAATTGAGGACATGAAATTCCGTTTAACTGTTCCCATCTTAATTTCTTTCTTTTTAAATAAATTTCTCCCCCTTATTAGTGTTTGCTATGTTCACTTGTTTCCCCCTGGTTTATATCTAATGCAAGTTTTAGTGCAAGTGAACTGTGAGGAATGGTTGTTTATACTGAAAACAGAGCCAACAGAAGAGCTGTGGTATGTGTGTCTGTCTTGCTCTTCCATTGCTCTTGGAGATGTTTCTCTACCTTACACGAATGCTTTTCAAACTTGAATAATACATATTATAAAGTCCTTTCATTTGTTTTATTTAGATTTCCATTCCTAGACGCTTATGTAGAATAATGACTCACTTCTCCCACCATTTTGTTTGTAAAAACTGAAGTTTTCACATAGTAATGGTGTTAACTTATTTGGTTATCACTTGGTACAAAGGTATGAAGTGCAGTTATGTTAATTTCCCATTAGCGAGCACACACCTAAAGTGGTGATGTTTAGTTGTAAACACAACAAATTTAACCACAGCAATTCCCTGGTGTTTCTCTCGGCAGATGATCCAGATTATGGTTTATATTGAGTTTTGAATAGGTTTTTATCAATATCAAAATGAAAACTTTACATTCTTAGAGAGCATTCAGCCTTATCTTCCCCTGTTATGAGTTAAAAACAACACGCTGCCGTCAAGTCCATTATAATACATAGCCATTCTGTACGCTAGGACCGAGTGGAACTGCTCCCTGGGGATGCCAGGCTGTACATCTCTATGGGCACTGGCAGCCATCAACCTTTCAGCTAGTAGCCCAATACTTAACCCAGTGTGCCACCAGGACTACTTTCTATTGTGATAGTGAATGCTAGCTTGAGAAATGCTCTTATGCTAAGCAGTCAATAGATTTGCTTAAACATTAGCCACATGCACTTTGCCATTGGGTTCCAGCAGGTATTTTCAATCTTAGTGACCTCATGTTCTCTGAAAGGAGATTGCCTTTTGCCCGTGGACGAGAAGGAAACAGGAGTGTGCAACAGGAGCTGCTGTGCCTTTCTTATTGTTTTCTGTTAGAGGAGCCACTTCCTGAAGCTCTGGGCATTTGAGTCCTGGTCTCCTATACTAACGTCTAGTGCAGCAGGATCCCGAGAATCTGCCCAAGTTAGGCAGAAATCAAGATCCAGTGGGAAATGGCTTCCATGGGGACACTGATGAAGGCAATGTAGGTCTGTAGGATAGAAAATGGAAAAGCAAAAACAATAAGATGATCCAATTGTAGTAAATGTCAAGAATGCTGAAGACATTTTTTAAATCCAATAAGTTGCCCCTGACTTTTACATAATCAAAACAACGAAAAATAAATAAATGAATAAAAATTAAAAATTAAAAAAAAATAAAAACAACCTAATTGATGGATAATCACATGTGGCTTAATTAGGAAATAAAGTAGGTGTGGAATTTTGAAACAGGACCGTTATCAGGAGGCAGAGGCAGTGGGAAATAATGGAAATCCTCTGCATTGGTGTTCACATTTTTCCAGAGAATAAAAACTAGATGAAAGGCAAAGGGAATGATACACCAGTAGATTGCAAACTAAATAAGAGATGGAGTTTGGAAGAAGACGAGAAGCTTAGATTCTTGGCGGCGTGGCTAAAAGACCAGCTGTCGACATGAAGTGGGAATCTCATCCAAGGTCCGCTCCTCTTACTCTCTGTGTCCCATCTTTTGGTTTTGTTTTTCTTCTGTAAGCTAACTGTTACCTGCTCTGTTCTCTTGAAAAGAGAATTGAATTATGCACATAAAAGATTCTCTCTCTTTTTAGCTCGGAATAAAGGAGAAGATTCTATCAATATAATTCTCTAAAGCTGCCCTCTTCTCAACATCTCTACTCACCTCACCTTACTTTAGGCCACTGTTGTTATCAGAATTGTTAAAGCAACCTCCTGCCTCCTGACTGATGGATTTCCTTTCTTCAGATTCACACCCTTTTAATCCAGCCTTTCGTTGCTGCCCTAGTTAGCTTTCTTAAAAGCATGTGTGACACTGTCACTCTATTAATATTTTTCAGTGGCTTCTTACTGCCTTTTGGAAAATTTGAATTCAAGGGTGATTCTGCAGCCCAGTTTGTGTTTGGTGCACGAGGGAAATTATTTGCACGCTCCTTCGCTCTCACATCTGTACTGGTTTGGATGACAAGTTAATGCAGTCATCTATTCCTGATATTACTTTCTGCCTTTTCCAGAAAAACAGATTTAGCTCTTGTCTTTCTGAACCTTCTCTGAGGCACCTAGTGGCTTGAACCCTTTCCTGAATTCTCCAGCTTCCTTCCTCTTTAAATGTATATAATTAGCCAGTGAATTTTAAAAGTTTGTGTTTAGTTAGGGTAGACTAGGTGTTTCTACTAAGATTATATTATAATAGATTTATGAGTTTTCTCCTAAATTTTGATGGTCTGATTCTGCCAACCTTCCCCCTCCCTCCTTAAAGTTCTATAAAATTAAAAAATGGCATTTATCTTTGTAATAAGTAATTCTCTTGAGGTAAATTAAGGTAATACAGATGTCTGCATATTTTTTCAGAATAATGAAAGCCATTAGTTATATGACTAGTTAGCGAAAGGAGGTAGAGTAGATCATCTCAGGGGCCCTAGTCTCTTAAAACTGGGTGACGTGGCTAATATGTCAGCTACATATGGGAGTGCTGTCCAGCTGGTGGCCCCCTTTGAAGAGGTCGTCAGTCATGCTGAATTTTGTGATCTAATCAAACTGTTCTGATTGTTGCCCAGAGAAAACACAGTCATTGCCGCTCCTCTCCGCTTCTGTTTTTTCCCTCATTTAGGATGGTCTTCTAATTCTTCTCTGCCTCTTGTGTGCCATCAAGTTGATCTGATTCATAGTAACCCTATAGAACAGGCCAGAACTGCCCCATGAGGTTTCCTAGACTGCAAATCCTCACAGAAGCAGAGTGTCACATTTTTCTTCCATGAGCAGCTGATGATTTTGACCCGGGGTTCCTTATATCTACAAGGAAGCTTCAAAAAATTCATGGGAAAGTTATATTAATTTTTAATTCCATTTTTCCATAAACTTTTTGAAGCCCCCAGGTCTTGATTTCTGTTTTGTAAAAATAGTGATACTACAGATAACAAATTAGGTGTGCCTCAAAAGATGTGTTGTCAAGTTTTTTACAAATTTACTCATTTACTTAATAATAGCTAAGTATGTACGATATATGGAACCACAAGTGATTGGATAAATATTTCAAGGAAATGTTATTTACAAAAATCAATTCTTACATATTTGATTTCTTAGAACATAATTTCAAATGGGTATTTCTATCTAGTAAAACAAGCAGGAAATTTAATTCTGATCACGTTTCAGCTATGAAAAGAATCAGATCAAATTGAACCAACTATTATAATTCCCTGTGCTTATTGCTAAACAAAAAATTCACCATATTTTTTGATACTTTCTTTATAATCGTCTTCTTTTCCTATGCTTTTTGATGTAAGATTTTTCAGAATTCAGAATACCTACTTGTTCCAATAATTAAATATAGTTCAGCATATTGCCAATCCACCTGCACCCCTACCCCCCTCAAAAGTCCTCAAAATGCTTCCGGAGGGACCTAGAGAGCACAGAATTACAAAATAAAAATTGTTCTGAAACGTCTCAGTGATGCATTTACCTGCCTTTTCTGGTCTCTCTTACTCAGCGGTTCTAAACCTGTCGGTTGCGACCCCTTTGTGGGGGTCGAACGACCCTTTCACAGGGGTCGCCCAATTCATAACAGAAGCAAACTTACCATGAAGAAGTAGCACTGAAAATAATTTTGTGGTTTGGGGGGGGTCACCACCACATGAGGAACGTATTACAGGGTCATGGCATGAGGAAGGTTGAGACCACTGCTCTCACTCGTTTCATTTGTGTGTGTTCCATGGGGCCGAAGACCATGCTGGGAGTTGCAGTTCTTTCTTAAGGTGCCTCTTGCCGGTTGTTCTGTTGCTAACAGTGAATCCATTTTATGTTTTACTCAGCCATGAACACTCACTCTGCTTACCTATTATCACTTGTCTCATATGCACATCTACTGTATTCTACACTTAAATTTCTACCTACATCTTTATTAGTGCTGGAATAATCACTTCTTTTCCAATGTCCATTTTCCTACATGAGTAGGCTTCCTCACACTCTTAGCACATTAGCTAAACTCTCATCTCTTTACCAGAAACGTAGACGTATTAAAATCCAGCTGTTGGAGTACTTAATCCTTATGTAAGGAGTCAGTGGGTAGAAAAATAGTTAAGGTCACAGCCATCAGTCAAAAGATTGGTGGTTTACACCATCAAGAGGCTCCTCATAAGACATGCCTGGCAATCTTGGGAACATTCTAGAATAGTTCTACTCCGCACACATGGTCATACATGGAATCAACTTGATGGCAATTAACCCCAGTTCATATAGGTAAGAAATAATATAACAAGGGAAGAATGCTAAGACACAGGCTTAAAGACTACTTAGGGATGGGTCAGAGGATCTGGTAGGGGATGGAACATAAAAGAGAGCAAATTTTTAAAAAATCTTTATTAAGTCCTATCTCCTATAACATTGCTGGGCTGGATATCATAAAGGCTGTCCTTGAAAAGCATTCAAGCGATACAAGCAACTCAATTGAAGTAAATATTGAGTAATATGAAATACCATAAAATCATGTAATAGATTGTGTGCTGGTGTTGGTCAAGGCAATTGTGTAGAGTGGGGGTAGGGTGGGGCTTAAAGATAGTAGAAGACTTGAGGAGGGGATGCCTATTGTTGAAGGGAGGGTTAGGATTTGCTAAGGTGTGGAGAAGGTTAGGAATTGTTGTAGCCCAGCAGATGACCTTGATAGGGAAATATTCTTGTATTCCTAGGAAGGCCAACCTGGTTGTAATTACTCTTTTGTGAACAGTGAAAGATAAGTGGATATTTGGTAAATTGCACATCTGTATACACCTGTAATACTGTTGTATTCGTGTGTGGTGTTAGATCATAAATTACATTGGATAGTTCAGTGCCAATCTACATATAATATATAAGGCTTCTTTTGTATAATAGAGCTCAAAAAAACTGAACAAGCCTTATAATCCATGTAGCTGAAATTCATTAAACGCTAGGCCTTGAGTGACCAGGGAAAGGGTTATTGTGTGCTTCTGATGTTCAGCCTTCATTACCAAGATAGAAGAACTGACATCATAAGAAAGGTTAAAAAATAAAGGTTTTTCAGTAGCTTGAGATGTATTGGGTTATGTATCCACTTGTTAGATGCTCACTTCAAACAGTTTCACTTACCATGAAGCCTGGTTATCAGTAGCCCCTTATTATAATCTTTTTTTTTTTTTTAATAAAGTGAATTGGATTGCCATCTATGCCCATACGTCATTAGATTAATGCATAAAAGCATGCAAAATACCACCTAGGAGGATGCTAAAAAATAAATAACGTGGACAAATTAAGTATGCTTACTTGTATAAAATTGTTCAATATACATGGTACATGTGAACATCACAGGAGACTTAAGTTAACTACTGCCGTGTAATTAAGTATTCAACAGTTTAATTTTGTTGTCTCATTTTGAATCCTGCATTTAGGTTTATGAAAATCCTTATAGATGATGGAAAAATTATTTGAGCAATAATAATGGGGTATATTTTAGGCGTATTTTTGGTTTACCTGTTGTTAACACTGGATGCTTATGTTTTGTGAATGACCAGAAGGCAGTCTCAATGTTGTATGTTTATCACAGTGACACAGCGCTCATTTTTTATACTCTATTCCTATTAGATTAACTATCACTTCCCACAGCCATGAGAAACAGGAATTTTAACCCGGTAGTACTCTAATTGGCTGTTTACTAAATTAGAATTGCTAAGAGCTGATGCTGTGAGAGCATCTTCAGCCTAGGCCTTTGTATGGCTGATATGTACGATTGTTTACCAATAGTCATGGTAAAGGACTTGTGAGTCAGTCGTAATAATTAGCTGGGCTGAAATTTGATGGCCATCATCTGTTCTAGGACATGTAGAGGGAAGAGATTGCCTCTGTCATTAGTGAGTTATCCAAATGAAAATTTATTTTGACCAATTTTGTTTTGAAGGACTTGTTTGCATTTGTTCAATGCCACAGAGACTTGCCTTTTGAAAAGACTAAATTTTTTCAGTTAGTGCCTTCTGTGGACTAGTCTTTGTGATGAGAGTTGATCATTGTTTCCACTTAAAATGAGTTGCTGCAATAGGTGAGGTAGTATTTGGATCACTTTTAAAAGTTCATGTCAGTGTTTTGGTTCTTTTACATTTTTCCTTTCTTATTTGTTAATTTTTCCTTTTGATTTTGGTTTTTGTTCCGTTTTGCTTTACTTATTTACTTTCAGTTTTAGTTTCTGTAGGGGTGTTTTGGGATCTTTATGGCCTCGCAGCATATCTGGCTGGCCATATTTAGTCTGCGCACTAATTATTAGTTGGCCCAGTTGAGTCTTATTTTGTGCTCTCAGTTCTTTTAGTCTGGTTTTCTATTTTTGTCCACTGCTTGTGTTTTAGTTCATGAGAGATTGTTATTCTAATGGGCCGGATTTTAATCCGTGTACTAAATTTTAGTCTGCAGACTAAAAGTAATCCGCGGATTATTTATTTTTTGTAAACTAGTTCATTCCCCCACTGGAAACTATCCTACAAGAATGTTAAATTCTCTTAGAATAGCCAAGGGAACTCACAGCTACTGGTGAGTTCTGACGTTTTGGTTCTCAATACCTAGACATAATAGACCTGCAACCTCCCTGTGGATTTGGCTCTTTATGCCTAGGTGTTGGTGTATGTTAGCATATGTATCACCTGTAACTGTGACTGACCCTTGGTTGGACTGCTCATTCTATATAGTCTTGTTTAGCTTTTGGTGGGTGAATTGGTCATACTTGCAGTAGAATTGTGTTGAATTTGTAATGCTCAAAACATAGGATTTTTTTTAAATGAGTTATTCCAAAAAGGAAATGATGTTCTGTATTTCCCTAAGTAATGGGTGCAAGGGTACAAGGGGGCAAAGCCCACAATAGAAAATTAAGTTATACCCGCACTCCTGAGGTACTGCGTCAATTTCTTAAAGGGTCCTAAGGAAATGAGAATGTCAGCAAATAAACATCTCTAGCAGGGAAGTCAATCCAAAATGAAGAATAATCCGCGGTGGCCTGATCTGTTCTTAGCACACACAAATTGAAAATAATCTGGCTTGAAATCTATAGTAATACAAACTAAATATATTATTGCTTTCTTCTTATCACTAATATTTTAGTGAAAAATGTTTATACTGTGTCTCTGGAACACATGAATAGAGAAAAATTAGCATATTGGGAACTCACATGCCTTTACAAGGAAGCTTATATGCCCCCTTCCCAGTCATGTGTCTGACAGTGAATCAAGGTCATAGAGGACCAAACACTTTACTTTGGGAACTTTACTTCTAGATTTCATTTTGATTTTAACTTTTTTTGGTTTTGTATTTTTTTAATAAACACACTGGCATTGGAACATAACTAACCAAAATTAAAATGTTTCTTTAGTGTGCCTCACCATTGCACAAATCAAAAAAATTTTTTGCATACACTGTGGTGAAGTAATTTTCAAAGCTTGGACTTGCTACTGTGGAGACTAATGTTTAAAGTTTATAACTGTATAAACATTTTCTATGATGTCCCCCACACTATGGATTTCTTATAACATTGGATATATTTTTCCTTGCTGGACTATTCTCTTTTGGATTGACTTCCCCTGTTTGGATTATTTCACTGCATTCTCATCTTTAGGATTCGTCAGGAACAGGACATTTCACCTCAGGAGTGCGGGTATGTACTTAATTTTTTTCCCCAAAAAATTTCAAGGCAGGTCTATAAAACTAGGGGAAACTTATTGAAAGACTAAATTCGTTCTTAAAATCTAGTAATGAAAATCCTATGGGTAGCTTTGATTTCCATTTTCATTCATTGTAAAATTTTGCTTATGGTATAGAATGTTAATCTCCTGTGTGATTCATTGACATCTACAGTGGAATTTAGGAATTGTCGAAATTTAAAATCATTTTTTTCCTTCCTTTTAAATCATCATAAGAATAAATATTGATGAAAATCCATAAAACCAAAGATTCTGAGTATTTAGCCATTTAAATGAACAAGGAGTGAAACAGCAGCAAGTTCGTTAGTTGTTAGTGTTCTTTCCTTTAGACACAAAGAAAATTCAGAACCTTTCTAGTTTGGCCTGTAACTTGGAAGTTACATACTACCACATGTATATTATGATCAGAAATCTGAACTCTGAGAGGTACTGGGTTTCAACCCCCCATAGTTTTCCAGTTAACTCCTGTCCACAGAATACTGAACCAAGACTTTTCTCATCAGGAATTTCTCAAAGGTTTTAAAATAACGGTGGATGCATTTTTAAAATCTTGATTTTAATGTAGGCTATTGGAACAAATACTTTATTTTTCCCTCTTTGACTCAGTGAGTTAAGGTTTCTTGATAAAACAGGCTAGCATATGTCTTAGTACCAACACAAATGATCATGAGAAACCAATCAGACACCAAAAAGATAGACCAAACCACAGGCAACTCCGGGCTATCGAGTCTATTCAACTCCCAGTAGCCCTACAGCACAGAGTAGAACTGACCCTTTACATGCCCCGTGGGTTTCCAAAGGGGCACATTGTTATGGGAGCAGAAAGCCTTCTCTCTCTCTCGTAGAGCAGGTGGTGGGTTTGAACCACTGATCTTTGGGGTGAGCAACCCAATAACCTGGAACCCACCATGCATCTAAAAAAGTTTAGGTGGCTTTTTTTAATAAGCCAAAAATAGACTTATAATACTAGTTTATGAATAGTTTTAGCACAGAATATTCCTTAATATAACATAATATTTCATCACTTCAGTGCACTCACCATCCAACCTATCTGACATTTGAATGTTAGCAGGTGATTTTATACACTCCAATATTGGTGGAAATTTTGGGGTTTACCTTACCTAGAAAAATAAAACCCATATACTGGCAAATAAATTCAGATAGCCCTATAAGATAAAAAATGAGTTAGTAATTTTTCTAAGTGTTCCCCTCTGATTATTTTCTTTCATATTCTGGGTTGGATCATGGACTTTAAAAGCAAGAGGGTGAAATGATCAAGGACAGTAGAAGATCCAAAGTCCTACAATAACCATCCGATTTCCTTGAGTAAAACAAATCAAAGCCCTCAAAAGAATAAAGAGACAGCAGCTCTTGACATTATAGAGAACCTTCTGACAATAAATTAAAACCTTTTAAGGTTTCAAACATTCATAAGGTTCTACTCAACCCACCTTCTTAATTTCCATGAGGGATATCTTTATCACTAATAAACTTTGTGTAAAACAAAAGCAAAAATAACTGTTTGTGCTGAAGAAAGTATTCCTATAAATAATCTCTTAAATATCTAAATGAACTATGTCGTAATTAATCCTGCTTTCAGCCTTAGTGAATAGCCAGTTCTTCCATGAGCCATTCTCTATAGGAAACGTTCCATGGTCAAGTTCTCTCTGCCTCCTCGTAATTCAAATCTCCTTTCCTCACAAGTGGAACTCCTTACTTTCATTTCCACATGCCGCCTTCTCTGCCTGTGTCTAGTCATCTCCATCTTTTGCCCCTTTGATTTGGTTGCATGTTCTTGCTATCAGAGGGTATATGTTTCCGGTTTTTTTTTTAATCTCAAAGATTTCTATCCATCTGTTTGTGTTTATTTCTATTCTCTTTCTATATGTATTCTTTAGCTGAAGTATAAAGTATGTTTTCATAAACTAATGTGTTTGGTCTTAAGACGTAAATGAGTAGAAATCTTTGTTTCTTTAAACAAATCATTCACATGTTAATTCAATGTAGCCTTCGGTTGACCTTTTTTCTGTAGGTCACTGGCTTTTAATGAATTATACTTCCTTGGTTAAAACCTAGAGTTTTCATTCGTATGTCAAATAATCTGGCCAGATTCGTGATAACGGCCACTTGAAAAAGCAATGTCAGAGATTCTGCCAAATTCTAGATAATCAAGGGCTTCTCCAAATAATGATGGGGTCTGTTCATAACACCAAATAATTAGCATTTATAATTCTAGAGTAATCAACTTTTATAAAAAGATGTGATTGCCAAAATTGAACCAGTACTTCCTCTATCAAGAATTATTCTATGAAAAATCATGCAAAACATGCAACCTTTCATGTACTGCCACGGTAATCAAAACCTAGAGTAAAAGAAAAGAAAATATGTTCTTCTAGTTTGGCTTTGCCTCTAGGTCCTAGCCTGTTATTTTTGTATGCATTATGATTATATCATTGGTTATACTGCTTTTTGATGAGTATATTTCTATTCTGCCACGTCCCCCAGTTTTTCTCTTGGCTCTGTTCTTAATAATCTTTAATTAACCACTCACCTCAGTGTGGTGAGTCATAAGCAGTTTACTTTCCCTTATAGAAGGCTCCTATCATCCTTTGTGCATGGTGGGAATTGACTCAGAACTCAGGGGTTATTTGCTTAGATTCCTGTAAGAAAATATTAATTGTTTGTTCCTCCACCTTTTTTTTTTTTTTTTTTGCTGTTGTTCTTGTTACTGCAGGTCTTCCGACCCCGAACTCCACCGGAGGCAATTGCACTGTGTAGCCGCCTGCTGGAGTATACACCAACTGCCCGACTGACACCACTGGAAGCTTGTGCTCATTCATTTTTTGATGAATTACGGGACCCAAATGTTAAACTACCAAATGGGCGAGACACACCTGCACTCTTCAACTTCACCACACAAGGTGATTTCAAATACTTAACTTTTGTACGGTTTCTATGAAGTTGCACGCTGGTTATGAAGGGACACTGCTAATTAAAATCTGTGAGAGACAAAAAGGCATACATTAAGTACTTAGTATAAGTACTTAATGGGAAACAGCCTTTCTCATCACTTGTTAAGCCTTGAATATATGATTTTGTACAAAATAGTGACAGATAAAAATTTTCAAATTGTCATAGGTTCTCAAATTGTCATATTAATCTCATAGATTCATTCTTTGCATGTGAGAAGAAGTTCTAGGAATTTTATCAGGTGAAGTCATTGATAGAACTATTATACAGTTTGGGCTTTATGTTTGTATCAGAAACTTGGAATATTATCACGACTTGCTTCCCAAGGATTTATAATCAAGTTTTAAACCGGTAAATATATTGATCGCTATATGTACGTGAATTCAAATCATTTACCTACAAAAGGAGGACTGAGTACTATAAATCTCTTATGAAATTAGCAGCAGATGTACAAAAATTAGCACCTTAGCACCATTGCTGCTGGTGAGAAAACATTGAAAGAGAAACAGGTATAGTCCTTACCATTTCTGTATTTACTTTTACTTTCTCCCTGATTAAGGCCTTACGTGTTTCAGTCAGCCACACTGCTTTTGATGATTTGATTTTCTCTTTAAATTAAGCATACAAATTACACAGTTCTTTGCAGTTGGGCTAATGTAGGACATTGTATTGCCCATGTGTTAAATGCGAAAGACCTTAGTTGATAGTGAAATGGACTTGTATGTTGTCACAGTTATGTAGGGCTTCTGTAACAAAAGTAACAAGTCGATGGTGTTAGCAAAAGTGTTCTCTCATCAGTTAGGAGCCTAGATGTCTGCATTCAGGGCTCCAGCTCCAGCAAAAAGCTTTCGGTGTAGGATGAAGGTCCTTTCAGAATTTGTGACTCTGGTATTCCTGGGACATGTGTCTTGGCATCAGTCCTCCTGGGTCTAGGAGCGTCTCAGTACAGGGAATGTGAGTCAAACGGGTGTTCTCTGCTCACTTCTATCCCCTTTTATCTCTGATAAAATACAAGGTGATAATAACCAAGTCCCTAAGTAGCTCCCGAGACTTGATTACAAAACTGCCGAACTACTGTAGATCATGGCCCAATCAAGTTGACACATACTTTGAGGTACTGTTTAATCCATGACATTCTACCCTCTGACCCTCTCCCCCTAAAAAATTCATGTATTTGCCACATGCAAGACACTTTCTCCCCACCATACTGTCCCCCAAATCTTCAATTCCCAAATTCAATCTTGAGGCAGAATTCCTCATCAGCTGTGAATCTAGAATATAAATGATCTGCTTCCAAAGTATAATGGTGGAACCAGACATGAGGTAGGCAGTTCCATTACAGATGGGGAAAAATTGGAGGGAAAGAAGAATTAATGAGCATTAAGCAATTACAAAACCCAGCAGAACAATTTGCGTTAAACTCTCGAGGCTTGAAAATAATCCTCTGTATTCTGAGACCTACTAGGCAGTGGCCATGCCCTCCTGACTGGGTATTAGTCATGCTTTCTGGATTCTGGTGGAGACTCCTTGGCCTTAGGCTTCAGCTCTACCTACCAGTCCCTCCCACCTGAATGGCAACTCTGTGCCTCCAGCTTGGGATGGCCCCATTTTCCTAGACCAGCCGAGTGGTGACCCAGTCCCATCAGCCTCAGCAAGCCATTTCCTTCTACTCCTTCAGATGGCAGCTCTGCCCCCTCAGCTTTGGGTAGCAGATCTGGTTCCATCCCCCTGGCATTTATAATGGTAGCCTTACACTCCAAAACTAAACTGCCCTATGGCCCCACCCTTGGAAACCCAGCATTCTGTGGCCCTACCATTTGAGGCCCCAGAGGTTGTGGTCCTACCTTTCAGACTGAGGCAACTCTGCCTCCCATTCTCTTTGTCTCTTCAGCTTCGGCTTCCTAGTTCCTTGGCTTCTCAGCCCGAGGCCTATTGTGTTAACCCAGCCTTTCTTCTGCTCAGGAAAGTATTTTAAAGTTCTTTAGGGCTACCTTTTCATGCTCAGAGGTACCCCGCCCTACCAGGAAGCCCATAAAGTATTCAGCTCTATCATTCTTTGGATTAGCTCTTATGCCATCTCCAGCCGGTCTCTTGGTTCTGCTACTGCTGCTTCCTGCCATCCAAGCTATCTCTGGTGGTACAGCTCTCCTCACTTCCTTTTACTGCTCAAAGCAATCTAGACTTTACTATTTAAAAAAAAAAAGGAAAAAGCCAAACTCACTGCCATGGAGTCAACGCCAACTCATAGCAACCCTATGGGATAAAGTAGACCTGTCCTGTGAGCTTCTGAGGCTGTAACTGTGAAAGGGAAAGCCCTGTCTTTCTCTCACAGAGAGGCTGGTGGTTTCAAACTGCTGACCTTGCTGATCACAGCCCAACTTGTAACCACTATGCTACTAGGTCTCCCCACCTCTATTCAAAACTAATTCCACCTTGTGTTAGAGCAGGGCCCCACTTCTGATACTAACTTCGGTCTTAGTTATTGAGTGCTGCTATGTAACAGGTGGATGGATTTCAAATTTATTCTCATAGTTAGGAAGTTTGGAGTTCAAATTCAGGACACTAAGTCTATGGAAAGCCTTTCTGTCAACTTATAGAGAAGGTGCTTGTCTCCTTTCAACATCTGTGAGCTCGGCAACCCTTGGAGATGTCCATGTGTCTTGGCATCAGTCTCCTCCTGGGTCTAGGAGCATCTCAGCACAGGCACCCATGTCCCAAAGGATGTGCCCCCTCCGTTCTCCTTTCCTGACGATGCTGAAATCCCTCTCTGCCGGCTTCCTCCTCATGACTTAGCAGGTGATGCCTTGAGCTGCTAAACACAAAGATCATGCTGTGAACCTACCAGCTCCTGGGGAGAAAGGTGAGACCACTGACTCCTTAAAGATTTACAACTTCGGAATCCCACAAGGGCAATTCTGCTCTCTCCTATCGGGTTGCTCTGAGTCAACTTGAAGGCAGAAAGTTGGGATTTAGGTTTGGATCAGGGCTGTGACCTGAGTAAGGATGGCAACTTAAGTAACAGTGATGCATCCCACCCAAATCTGCTTTGTTAACAGAAGCACAACCTAATCCTTTTAAACGTAATGTCCTGCCTTACTAACCACTCCAAACCACCACCACCACCACCAGCACCCCACAAAATTCAGTGCCCTGAAATCAGTTCTGCCTCATAGGCTGTAAATCTTTAAGGGAATAGAAAGTTTCCTCTTTCCTTGCTGAGCCGCTGTTGGGTTTAAATGGATCCTTCTAACCAAACCCACTGCCATCAAGTTGATTCTTATTCATAGTGACCACATCTTCTTCTGAGGATGAAATTCCAGCCTGGATTTCTGGCAGCTCCCTGTCAATGTACTGCTGCGACCATTGTTAAACCATTCAAAATCTTTCAGAAGATGTGGAATAAGGAATATCATTGCTGATGTCAGATGGATCTTGGCTGAAAGAAAAGGCTATCAGAAATCCTTACTTAGTTTTATTGACTATGCAAAGGCATTTGGCTAAGTACATTGTAACAAAAAGAATAAATACTACGTAGCTTAAAATCAGGAAAGGTGTGCTTCAAGGTTGTGTCCTCTCACATACTTATTTAGTCTGTGTGCTGAGTAAATAATCAGAAACTGGATCATAAGAAGGATACAACATTAGGATTGGAGGACGACTTATTAACAATCTGCTGTGTGCACATGACACAACCTGGCTTGCTGAAATCCAGGAGGACTTAAAACACTTTGCTGATGCAGATCAATGACTGCAGGCTTCACTATAGATTACAACTTAATGTAAAAAACAAAAACCAAATACAAGAGCTCTTTAAAGTGTTGAAAAACAAGTGTGTTACTTTGAGGACTAAGGTGTGCCTGGCCCAAGCCATGGTATTTTCAATAATTTCATATGTAAGTGAAAGTTGGACATCGATTAAAGAAGATTGAAGAATTGATGCATTTGAATTATGAACCAACAAGTTTGTCTTAAAAGAAGTACAGCTAGAATGCTCCTTAGAAACAAGGATGGTAAGACTTCATCTCATGTACTTTGAATGTGTTATCAGGAGAGAGCAGTCCCTGGAAAAGGACATCATGCTTGGTAAAGTTGAGGGATGGTGACAAAGAGGAAGACCCTTGACAAGATGGATTGACACAGTGGCTACAACAATGGGCTCAAATCTAACAATTGTGAGGATGGCACAGGACCGGCAGTGTTTCCTTCTGTTGTGCTAACAACCACCACAAAGAAGATACAGCAAATTGAAAAATAATTGTATATGGTAGCATATAAATTCTTAAAATTTACTTTTAATGGAGTCAAAATTCACCTAAGAGTTTTAAAAAAACTTAATAGTTCAATAACATTTAGTACAAGCTTGCTCAGCCACCATCTTTGTCAAATTCCAAAATATTTTCATCACCTCAAAAGAAACCCATGTATCCCTTTTGCCACAACCCCTTTCCTCAGCACTTGGCAACTCCCAGTCTGTGTTCTAGGAACTTACCTGTTGTAGCCCTTTCGATCTTATTAATCCAGTCATACATATGTGACCTTTTCCGCCTGACCTATTTCACTAACGCAAAAATAAGTCACTGCCATCAAGTCAGTTCTGTCTCTTATCAGAACAGGGTGGGACTGCCCCTGTGGGCTTCCGAGACCGTGACTCTTCCCAGGACTGTACAGTCTTCTCTTTGCCCTGCAGAGCAGCTGGTGGTTGGGAACTGCTAGCCGCTCTGCCAGCAGGGGCTCATTCTCACTAGCCTTATGTTTCCCGGGGTCATCATAGTATAGCATATATCAGTACTTCGTTCTTTTTGCCCTCAATTAATACTACCATATTTTGGCTATTCTTTCATCTGTGAATGGATATGTGGATCCTTTCTTCCTTGTGGCTGGTGTGAATAGTGCTGCTCTGAGTAGTCATGTTTAGGCATCTGTCTGAGTTCCTCTCTGTCTTTTGGGATCTAATCTTGGCAGGGGTATTACTGGCTCATACTGGTAACTAGTAGTTATGTTCTTCCCCACAGTGGCTGCAATTTTACATTCCTACCAGCAATATACAAGGTTTCCAAATTTTCCACATCTTCACCAACACTGAATACTAGGTTTTTAAAAATATAGCTATTGTCAGAATTGCACTGAGGGGAAGAAGGACTGTCGAGCAGTTTCTTTGAAGCACCCTCTCACCTCCTTACCAGTTCTGACACCGGCCTTCTCTTCCATGGCAATCTTTTACATCTCTGCTGGGTTCAGTAACTTTTTACACAAACCACACAGAACCCACAGACAATACTCATGATTGTGGGGGTCTATTAGAGACCTTAAGAGGTTATAATTCAAAACCAGAAATGCTCAGGACAGCCTTTTCCCAGCCCCGCCTGCTGGCATGCCCTTCTCTGGTCTTTGGCCACTTAACCCTCTGCCTGCTTGGGCAATGGTACAAAGTTCTTTTAAGGCTGCCAATAAATAAGCCTCAGTTTAAAGGCAATCAGCTCCAGTCCCGAGGGTCAGCAGTTAAGTGCCTGGAGGCATCCCACTCCACAAGCAAGCCTTCTGCCCAAAGGCACTCAGCTTTGCTGGATCTGTGACCTAGAAAGCCCACCCTTTTACTTGTTCTTTACTTCTTGGGTCTCCTGCTGCCACTTCCCTGTCACAGCTCCCTGTCCTGGATCGAGAAGGTGCAGTGCACCAGGGATATAGGGATCTACAGGACACACTCTACTTTTGCTGCTGCTTTCTTGATGATCCTGAGATCCCTTTGCTTGAGGTGGTTCATTTTATACTCAGTCCCCATGTTAGAGTTTTAAGTTTTTGCCTGTCAGTTAACTCTGTTAGCAGGCACAGTTGACTCTTAAAATCCTGTCAACATCTTGTTCTACCTTCTCTTACCTAGACATATCAGGAAAAAGTTAGTTGGTGGAAATTATATGAATTCCACAATGAATCAAGTGATTCATTGCACCACCGCCATCCAAGTAGATGTATCTCATGGTGGTTCTAAGTTTTTTTGTAATAAAGTAGATCAGGACTACTACTAAATGCTATCTGCCTATGTTCTATTTCCTAAATTATATTCATAAAACATTAACATGAAAATAAATTGGCATAGATTGTAAAGAATGGTCTTGTAAATGTTGGGAGACCTTTTGTGTAGACAGTTAGCTAATAGAATCAACCAACTCTAATATCCATCGTGACTCTCCAAGTTGTCATGTGAACTCAAGTTTTGGCACATGCTTTTTAAAAATATTCCATTTAAAGAGGTATAAAAAGTTTAAGTTTTATTCCTACATACCTAATATTGAAAAGCCTGATATTTTTAGATAAAGATTATTTCATTTTGGTATTTCAAAATGCTATTTGCAACAACGGGCCCAAACATAAAGACAATTGTGAGGATGGTGCGGGAGCGGGTGGTATATCGTTTTGTTATACAGAAAATGCCGAGTTGGAACCGGCTTGATGGCAGTCAACAGCACACTCTTTGCCTGTGTCAGATAGAAGTATGACTGTGTGTCCGAGCATGCAGGTCTCTGAAGGTAGGCATGTATTTGGGTGCATTTTGTTTAGACATGATGTCCAGTCCCTGCAGCCATCAGAGGTTATGTGATGATGTAGATAGATACATGAGTCCATCGACCTATTCAAGTGGGCTTTATTATGTAAAACAAAATGTATTTAAGTTTGATGTACCACTTTGAGATTATGGCCTTTTTTTTAAGTGTTAAAATGTCTTGTTTCAGCAGCCATTTTTAAAATGGAGTTGTGGTCACATAGTGTAACTTTCTCCCTGTCTTCAGTCAGTATTAGTCTTAAACTGTCTTGCTGTATAGGGACACAGCTGTCTAGGTGTGTTATTTGATGTCATTCTGTTTAATCTCCTGTGTTCTCATTTTGGAAGAGTATTTCCGAATAGTGATCTTGTTTATTACTGAGGCATAGATGTAACTTGTGCAGATACATATATCAGAATAAGACAAGGTAATACAAGGGACGGAGGGAGAACCAAGTTCCCAGATGATTGATTGTATGATCGTTTGCAGTCCAGACAGAAGAAGCACTGAGGGAGTGAGGTTGGAAGGCAGGGAATATTAGTGATAGTCTCTTGTGGTGTAGACAATATAAAACTCCTCTATTCTTACAGCAGAGTTTTGATGAAATCTACACTAATTCATCAAAATAAAATAAAGATAATCCCTGATCCATATGTAGGAGGTGCTTTGTAAACGTTCGAATGAATGGTGCATGCCACTTTAAATAAGTAATATTAAATTAAGTATTTGTGAATTTATGCGAGCAGTATTTACTGGGCATTTTTAATGTGCCTTGTAATTGTTTTATAGTCATTTAAATTAGTAGTTAGTAAGCCCTGCCATATAAATAGAACTGGGATGATTGAACACTTCAAGAAAAGATAATGTTGTATTAAAATAAAACTTACAACAAAGCTAACTGTAATTTGTTTATTGCTATGCCAAGGGATAATTAGTTAAAATGGTCATTAGTATTGCCCTCATATAATTAAAACCAAGTGCTACCATAGTCATCTAGGAGGAAAGAGGTGAGCAGAAGAGAAAACTTTGAGGTCCTTCCAACCTCCTTGGTTCATACGCAGGAGAGTACCAGATGGAGGCTTTAATGTGCTAGAAGGCCCTGACTAACAGTATCACACGGGGTCAAATATTGGAAACACCCCTGTCTCCCTGTCATTGGATCTCAGGTTGGCCAGACCTTAGGAAGCAGGTGGAACCAGGAAAACTCACCATTGATAAGTATCCCTTATTGACTATTCCAAAGTTAGAATATAAATGACATTGTTTTATATGTTTAAAGGTGGTCGCCTAACTTCACCGTACACATTCCCCATAGTCTACCAAGTTTTTATGATGTTTTACCAGATGTAACAAGCTTAGCAAGTATATTGTCCCTTTAGGATATAAAAGAATTGGAATGGGGATGAGGCCAAGGTGGGAAGAAGGGGCGGGATGGATAAGATAATCAATTAAATAAAATCGTATCATTTAGTGAGCCCTGGTGGTGCTGTGGATTAGGAGTTGGGCTGGTAACAGCAAGACGGTGGCTCAAATCAACTCGCTGTTCTCGGGGAGAAAGACGAGCTCCAGTAAAGATGTACAGTCTTAAAAACACTACATATAGGGTCAGAATTGACTTGGTGGCATTGGGAGGTTTTTTGTTTTTGTCTACTCCTCTACCAAGTGGTAAAATTATCGGAGAGAATGGAAACGTGGTGAGGAGATAAGGGGGAGTGATGACATACTGACTAGACCAGCAGAAGCAGTAATTTCAGAACTCTGAGGAACTGATTGAGAACTGAAAATAGTGTATTTGGAGCAGCCAGAGAACAACATGCAGACTCAGGCAAACAGGCAAGCTTATTTGAAGATAAAGAAAGCAGGCAATAGACAGAAATGTGGTCCCAGAGCACTTAGTAAGGAAAAGACAGTAAAAGACACAAAACCAGAGGGAGATGGGAGCAGGATCAAAGAAAGGTATTTTTATTTTTTAAGTGTAGGACTGTGTTACAGAACAGAAAGTACCACAAATGGGAGTAAGAATAAGTTGGAGATGGGCAACAAACGCCAATTTTTCAAAGGAGGATTTATGCCACCTTTGAAAGCAGTTGGCTAGTTATTTATAGAATGTTTTGTAACTTATTATGTATGGTAATTAAGAGGTTCCATGATCTTGGTAGCACTGATTTTTTAAAACCTATTTTCCCACTAAAGGAATTCCCATAAGTATAGCCAGGTCCCCTACATATGTGCCTTTTTATGTCTTAGACATTTTCTTTCTAGCCCACGCCCACATTTGAAGTGAGAATAGTATTTTAACTACCACATATAATTGAGTATAAGCTGACCTGAATATTAGCTGAGGCACCTAATTTTACCACAAAAAAATGCATTAAAAATGCTGGGAAAACTGGGCTTATACACAAGTATATCTGTACCTAAAGGTGAAGACGTGTCTTCTTTCTCCTGTACCTGCTTGCAGTGAACGGTGGCCATTTAGGACTCGAAGCCCTCTGCCCTGTGACTTTCCTCCTTTGTCAGCCGCTCAAACCAGTATTGAGGTCTGGGGCTAAGGAATCTGGAGGGGGTTTGTTTTTTTCCCTCTTAAGCCTTCCTTTTTTTTTATTTTTTTAACTACCTCCTACCCCTAGAGTATCTTCTGATACTATCCTCAAGTTATTATGAATCCTGAGTTGAAAGTTTTTGAGTTTTAGACTTATTATAATTCATAGTAGCAATGATAACTTCCCAGGCTATCCCCTGTATTCTGGTTTGTTTGTTTTTTAAGAAAATGGCATGAGAGGTCTTTATAAGCAAATGAACCTAAGGAGAAATTTGGGTCTAAATAAGTATATTGTTCTAATAGAGATAAAAAGTGAGAACTGGAACTTTTTTTACTATCCAATAAATTGATGTCAGAATCATTATAAATTGTCTAAAGCCAAACACACTGCTGCTGAGTGGATTCCAACTCTGCCCTGTAGGACAGAGGAGAGCTGCTCCATAGGAGACCCAAGGCTGTACACCTCTGTGGAAGCAGACTGCCTCGTCTTTCTCTCTCAAAGGGGTTAGTGCGTTTGAAGCACCAACTTTTGGGTTGATGTGCTTAATCCATTAAAAAGATTCTGAAAGAGTAAAATCTCCAACCAATTGAGGTATTTGGTTCTGTTAATTAAAATTCTAATCTATTATAGTCAACTGAGCTGATAACCACAAGATCAGCAGTTCAAACTCACTAGATGCTCCATGGGAGAAGGATGAGGCAGGCTGCTCTTGTAATGAGTTATAGTCTTGGAAGCCCTATTCAGGGTCACTGTCAGTCAGAAGCAACTAGATGGCAGGGGGCTTGGCTTGATATCTTTGACCTAACACATTGTTTCATTTTCGGTGTGTTAGATGTGGAAGAATGGGTAGGTAGATTTTAAAAGAAGCCCACCAACTGCTCCCTGGGAGAGGCATGAGGCAGTCTGCATAATAACACAAGAGTGGATTTAGTTTGTTTCTGAATTAAAGTCTGACTTGGTTAATAAAGAATACCACATCCTGCATTCATACTTTTTAAAAAAAAATTAATTCCTAGGATAGTAAGGTCATTACCATGGATTTGTTTGATTGCCTAAGAAAAAGGTTGTGAGGGAAAAATTAGACTGATTAAAGTAAAATGGCATAGGATCTTCCGGTTTCTCAGTGAGAACCAAAAAGCTACGAAATTTTATTGTGATAGAACAGCATCTCTTAAAACTTGGCCTTTAGGGCATTGGTTTTTCAGCTGGATGATCTTCCTGTTGAAGAGGAAAAAGTAAAGCGTAATATTGTCTGTTTTGAAACTTTAATAAATCTTAACATTAGTTTATTCCTTTTCTTAACAGAATGCCTTATCATTAATGTCTAATATTATATAAAAGCTATTTAAGCACCCAGCTTTAATAAATCAACCTGGGTCTGTACATCAGAAAGTTACTGTGTTAAAACACTATTTCTTTACCAAGGGTGTAGGGGTTTGTGGAAAGAGGACTTACTGCTTAATAGGTGCAAGTACCTTTTGGGGTGATAAAATGTACAGAACCAAGTAGAGGTGATTGCTATATAATACTGTGAATGCACTAAATTATGAACTGTCAAAAAATTATACTCTAAAGGGGTTCTGTGGGATATGAAATTTGCCTCATTTGAAAAAAAACAATATTATCCAACTTTTTTTTTATCTAAGCCCTGTTAATTATCAAAATGTTTATTGTGACTTAGAGAATAATGTCTTCCTGTAGCTTGTATGGTTATATAAGTTATGCTTTCAAACTGACATTTGAGTGAAAATGAGTGTGTTAGTCTGGGTACTTTAGAGAAACAAATCCACAGCAACTCATATATAAGAGAAAGTTTTATATAAAGGTTAAGTGCACATCAAGAAAACATCCCAACGCAGTGCTGCCAAGGCCACAAGTCCAACATTAACCCGTATGTTCAACACCAGTCCACAAAGTCCTCCTCCACCTCATAAAACAGACGCAGTGATGCCGACTGCAGGAGGAAAGCTGAGTCAGTGAATGTGTAAACATCTCAGTGCTGGCAGGGATCTCCACACAGGTGCTCCAGCACCCAGGGCTGCATCGGGGTAGGTCCATGTGGCTTCTCCTCAGGGATGTCTTGCAGGAAGTGAGCCTTGCCAGCTAAAGCAGGTTATTAGCTAAGACAACTGCACCCTGGTCCAACCATCAGAAAGCAAGAGACCCGAGAACTAGAAAGGCGAGGCTCACCGAGCCATTTAATCCCTCTGCCCTTTAATTAACCCCACATGTGTTTATCGGCCAGGTTGGCACAATAGACTAACTACCTCAATGAGTAAACACCTGATGAATGCTGGAATAACAAGCACAAACCATGGTGACACCAGGCAAACCAGATATCCAGTTGAAGCATCAAAAATGAACATTAGGTGTTTTCTATACTGCTGTTTGCTGTCCTTCTATATCAGACTGAATATTATCTGAAATAACTCCCTAAGACTCATATATATAAATTGATTCTCTGAAGAAAAGCAGTCTGTTAAATAGTTGACAGAGGTGATCTTCCCAGCTGGAGGTAAAAAGCCTATTTCAAACTTTTAGAAATAAGTATTCGTAAAACTGAAAACCCTCCATAGGGCCTGCAAGACTGTAACTCATTACAGGAGCGGGCATTCTCATCTTCCTCCCACGGAGTGGCTGGTGGGTTTGAACCACTGACCTTGCAGTTCCAGCCAGGTGCTTAGCCCACAGTGCTACCAGGCGCTCCTAATAAATAGTCTTACTGAGCTAAAAATGAAATACTGTTGAACAGAAACATTTTACCTTTTAATAACAATTTAATTTTAAGCACATGTTTCTTAAATCCCATTTTCACCATCGTGAGGATAGTTATTCTCCACTTGTTGGGTTTTGACCCAACAGAGTAGTTGAGCAATGTGGTTCCATCTACCTTGAATCACCTTCTCTGTGCTATGACATCACCATCACCCTCAATCCCTGTAGTCAAAACTGTCAGATTAGTATGGGGAAACCTGATATAGTTAAGCTAATAAAAGATTGGAATCTGCTTACTCTCGAACTTTTGGCCACTATCTTCGCTCAAGGTGTACCTTTTGTTGTCATGCATGACTTAATTTGGGGAGATAAGAGCCTTTTCTGTGTACCCCAACATTTCTGCAGACTTAGTCTGTGAATTAATCCATTGAGATGTGTAAATTTATCATGTCTTCTCTGTTAAGCCAGCATTTTGATGTAATATGTTATGCTTATTGTTACTTATAAAGTTAAGAGTAGGCTCTAACATTTGTGTCTTACCTTTTCTCTAGAACTGTCAAGTAATCCACCTCTGGCCACCATCCTTATTCCTCCTCATGCTCGGATTCAAGCAGCTGCTTCAACCCCTACCAATGCCACAGCAGCCTCAGGTGAGAACACATAAGTCTCTTCTGTGAAAACATACTCTGCTTTTAAGCATGGCATGCTCACCAGTTCATTTTATTTTATGTGAGCAAGTCTCAAAAACAGCAAAGCCAAATGCATGGATGTGAAGGGAATGTTGGTTTTATTTCCAAAAACCACAACAGGACCGCATGAATACCAAATACGTAGTATCTCTGGATATTTTATTATAATGTTAAATTTTGTTCATCTTAGTTATTTTAATGCTTTCTTGCATTATATCTTGATTAATATGTGTCTAGTGAGATGCTTATGGCAGAAAACCGTCTGTACAAGTATAAAAGGAAACCATATCTGGAAGAAAACCCACTTTAATCCATCACGCTGAGGGTAAATTATACTGGTATACTGGAACAACAAAGTTCCAAGAAATAGAAAATATTGGCTGGTGTGATTTTTATCACTCAAAGAGGATAAAACTACAGTGCTAGTACATTTACGTAAGATTTAGGCCTGAATGTGACCAGACTCTTATCTACGCCTTACCCTAAAACGTGTCCGCTTTCAGGTTAGAGCTGCAGTACCCTAGTGGTCTCTTCACTGGTGGAGCCTGTTGGTGGGAATCACTGTCTTTACAGATACTCTCATACCATTCAAAGATGGGCTGGATACAATTTAAAGTAAAGTTAGAAATGTGATAGTAGCACAGTTAGGGCTTTCCCCATCCCCGGCCCCCCAAAAAGTAGATTTCAGGAACTGTCTTCATTTTCACTTACTTGTATAGCAAATTGAATTGGATCTGACCCAGTTTTGTATAAGGACATTTATGTTTCAGGAGATCAGAGTTCATCTTTCTAAAGGTCAGAGTTCATCATATTACCTGGCATTGAGTTGTTACGCTACTATCTTTTAAAGCAATGGTTGCTAACAATGATCTAAAATATTTCATTCTAATTCATGCCCTACTCTCTTTCTGGGGAAGGGAAGTGGATTTTCTAGTTCCAGAAGGTCTGTCATCAAGTGTGAGGTTGAAGTCAATTGAACTCTTGTTTTTTTTAAATCATTTTATTAGGGGCTCATACAATTTCTTATCACAGTCCATACATACATCAATTGTGTAAAGCACATTTGTACATTCATTGCCCTCATCATTCTCAAAACATTTCCTCTCCACTTGCCCCAGGCATTAGGTCCTCATTTTTCTCCCCACTCCCTTATGAGCCCTTGATAATTTATAAATTATTGTTTTGTCATATCTTGCCCTGTACTACTCTTGTTTTTGAATGGCATTGTTGTCCTAGAGTGATGTTGTAAAATTCAAAATATCTTTCCATTGTATGTTAAAAATTCTCATGCAGGTTTGTTTGGTGTTTTACTATGACCTACTTATTTAGAACAAAGGCTACATTGTTTAGATGGATTTATTAATAAGTGCCGTTGCAGGTTAGATTGTATTGATTGTTCAGAACTTTGTCCAGAACTAACACATTTACCTGTTGAACTAGCTGTCACTAGTTTTACTAGGCTCTGCTGTGGTTTTAAATAAGAGTTATGAGTGTTAAATGCTGGACAATTTAAAATTTTCTGAATGATTACAATTTTCTGATGATTACAACTAGTTCAGTTTCACACGGAAAGTTTGTTTTTTACAAATTGCCTAGTATAGCCTAGTTTAATATAACTTTTATGTTGATTGGTACCCATTTCAGTAGTTACCAAATATATATACACAAGAGAGAGTAATTGTGCTATATAAAGAGGCTACAAAGTTTGTGGAAAAACTCTCAAAACCCTTTCATACACACCCTTACAGCAATTGCAGTTAGATGTTGGAGTTGGATCATGAGAGTTGCCTTGAAAATTGGTGCAAATAAAGGTGTGAGGGAATTACTAGAGGAAGATCATAGGGTGAGCTCACAGCTAAAATTAGTCCAGGGGCATGTTTGCCTTGACTTCCTTAATAGTTACCAAAGAGGGTTTCAGATGTTCCTCTGAGCTTCCTAATAACTAAAGGAAACAGAAGTGTTTTTTGTTCAAATGACCTGTTGTCTGGATGAATAGCATGCTGGTGACTAAGGAGAAGCAGTGGTTTCTGGTCCTGTTATTTGGAAAATATTAAAATTTAGGGCCACCGATTAGGTACTATGAGATGAAATTCTCATCACATGCCATCGAGAAATGCAATGGTGAGTTTCATATGGTCAGTCTTTAAAGTGCCCTCAGTGTAAGACCACGACAGAACATTTCTGGGTCTGTGCCAAAGTATAAAGAAAGAAACTACTAGGCCATAAATGTATAGGCTTTAAAGACGTGAGAATGACGTTTTCATTTTTGAAGTTTTCAACATCAGAATTTCTAATCACCCAGCCTAGCTAGCTGCATCACCACCGTAATATACTCCCGAAATGGAATGTGCACCTCTAAGTGACTAAATTAGTTGACCTACTTGATCTAAGTCAACGTAATGAAGAGCATACACCAAAATAAAGAGTATGTATTTTAGAGCTGGAGCTACTTTTACTTTATAATGGTGAAACAGGAAATACTTGGCCACTCTCCATAGCTTGAGACTGCGCCTCCAAGTCATCTATAAATGTTGATAGATCATAATGATACAAATCTGAAAAAGAGATACAGCCTTGTTACCTCCATGGCATCTGCCCCCCTGAACCATTCCTGCTGTTGGCGCTCAGCATCACTAAAGCCCAGGCTGTGCAGCCATCAGAAGACAGACTCCTCAGTGAGTCTCAGAAATCTTTATGATGTTTGGACCTGACTCAAACACAAGGGTGTAGTTTTCCAAAACTGATGTTTATCTGAGAACAAAGCTGAATCCCAAAGTATATGAGCTAAGGCAGGAGAACAAAGCAGATTGATGGAGATGTCAGCAGCTGGGTCCACACTGACTGTCGTTCTATCAGTAGCCAAAATTATTAAATGACCCCAGAGAAAGGTTTTGTTAAATGGTAAAGCTACTGTAGGCAAAATGTTGTTTGATATTGTTTCTGGAAAAGCAAAGAAAGTAGACTTTTTCTTATTCGGATGGTAACTTAAAGTCTTATTGAGATTATTCTAGGAAGATGTGCTTAGTTGTTAGCCTCAAGCCTCTCCAAATGACCAATACATGAAATGTTACAATAAAAGTAATTGTTCTCTTTCTTAAAAATGGTACAACTTTCTTAAAGTTGGTGCATCTGTCAAGTTTGGTGATAACAATTCTGACAAAACTGCTTTTGCAGATGCTTAAACTCCTCTTTCCTGTGTTTTGTTCAAGGCTCAGGTAGTGATCGCAGCTAAAGTGGTCAAGGCCTATTGGAAAGCATTGCAGTCAGAGGTCATGTTTTCAGTCCACTGATTCTACTTTCATGGAATTTAAGACATTTAATAGAAGAAAAAAGTTATACATGCAGGGATATGCACAGGAATGATCTTATAATAACCAAGGAGAACCAGTGTGATCTGATTCCGTGTGTTGTAGAATTTTTATCTCAAGGCAACCATTGAAAAAACCATTCTGAAAATTTGTGGGTATTAAGGAAATAGCTCGTGTGGGTGAAATCCAGAAATCTAATCCGCCATGTTGGTAACACTGCCAAAATGTGTGTTTGCGGGTAGACAAGAATACAATACAAATATGCAAAGCAAAAACATTTATGTTAAATGGTAAGGTATGGCTGTTATAGTCTCCAAATATTTTTTTAAATACTTCTGTATCTGGAGGCATCATAGTTTGATCACAGCGATGGTAGACATGAGAACTTCTTGATAAACACGCATGCTGAATAGAAATACAATTTTTGTGTTCCCACACCCCTAGGGAAGTATTGACTTTTTGGGAGACCATCCATCTGGACAACCTAGAAAAATAAAAGAAACTATAGTGTTCCTAATCAATCATGAGTAGAGCCCCTTGGGCATTGGGGCACTAACTGCAGATTGATGGTTCAAATCCACCAGCCATTCAGCAGGAGGAAAATGAGCCTTGGAAACCCTATGGGACACTTCATCTCTATCACAGCTAGTCAGGAGAAGTGTACATAAAATAGCATTAGAGAGATGGGAAGGAGAGAGAGGTAATAAAGGAAATACGAGTATGAAATTATACTGAAACTTCCCAGGCATACTTATAAAGTTACACGCAAGACACAAAAGGCTTGGTATCTCTGAAGTATATTTTCTTTTACTAATATGCCAACAATAAAAAATGTTTTAATCAGTTGTGTAACTATTGAGAACTTGATGGTTTAGAGCAAGCAAAGACCTAGACCAGGGGTCCTCAAATTTTTTAAACAGGGGGCCAGTTCACTGTCCCTCAGACCCATTGGAGGGCCGGATTATAGTTTAAAAAAAAACTATGAACAAATTCCTATGCACACTGCACATATCTTATTTTGAAGTGAAAAAAAAAACAAACGGGGCAAAAACACCTGGCGGGCGGGATAAATAGCCGCATTTTGAGGACGCCTGGGTCCTAGACTTTTACTCTGATTAGTTGTAATTTATTTAAATTTAAATGCCACCTGTAGCTTACCTTTGCTTACCCAGCACCATCGAGTCAATTGTGACCCACAGCAACCTTAAAGGACAGAGTAGAACTTCCCAACTTTGGGTTTCCCAGACTAAATCCTTCCAGGAGCAGAACGCCTCATCTTTCACCCACAGAACAGCTAGTGCGCTTGAGCTGCTGACCTTACAAGTTAGCAGCCTAATGTGTAACCCATGATATCACCAAGGGCCCCGTAATGCCAGTGACCTGTGTAGCCAGCGGCTACCATGCTGAACGTGACGATTAAACCTTTGTCTCATCACAGAAAGTTCTGTTGGCTCTAGTGCTCAGCCAGACAGTGAGCATTTCTGTAAATTAAAAGACTTCCACGTTACGTAGAGCCAGTACAGAGTCATGAGGGTGGACAGAGCCTTCAGTGTTTCTCCTGTGTTTTCCTCTGGGCATTCCTCCCCGCCTGTTGTTTTCTCCACTTGTTTAAACCCTTTGATAACATTTGCTAAGGCTTAAATAAAGCAAGCTTGGAGGGATGTCAATTCAGAGGGACTGACCATATAGGATAGAGTGGAACTGCCTCCATAGATTTTTCCAAGGCTGGTGGCACTGTGGAATAAGCATTGGGTTGCCAACCACAGAGTCAGCAAGTTCACACTTTCCAGCCATAAAGATGTTTGCTTCTAATAAAGGTTTAAAGTCTCAGGAAGCCTATATAGGGTCAGTATCAGTCAGAATGTACTCTCTGGCAATGGTTTTGTTTAGTTTTTATGGTGGTAGTTGTTTTTTAATCTTTTAAGAGAACAGATTATTAGTTCTTTTACCACTCAGAGAAAAGACTTAAACCACACCAACCTTCTGGTGAGGAGCTAAGAACTTAACCATTGCACCAACAGGGGCTACTTGAGATATTGAACAACAGATATTGAATCTAGCAACTCTTAGAGATCTCTGGAGAGCTGAAGTAAAAAACAACTTACGTATCTGCTCCTAGGAAAATTGCATGTGTCAGATACAGAATTTTGTATAGAAAGTAAAAAACAACTTACGTATCTGC
>NW_022107407.1:16023927-16041405 GCF_000313985.2 Echinops telfairi | reverse complement strand
TTAGAGTTCGTTGTAAAGTAGGCTCATGCTGAGACATTTGATTATATGATATTGAATTAAATAAGTGTGTTAATACTAGATTGACTTACTTCTTTTTTGCCGGCTGGTTGTCTCATGTTTCTATGAAGAATGAAGATGACTACCCTTGGAAAGCGAGATGCCGCGGTTCAGTTGCACAAGGTGCCTCTGCCTGTCAGCACTGACCCACATTATTTTCACCACCTCCACCCATTCACCCACTGAAGCAGATGGCAGATTGTAACAGGATTCCGAATGTTTAGCAAGTTTTCCCAGCTGTCACTCTTCATGTAATTTCAAGTGAGCTCGACGCCAACTGAATGTTCCTACACGGCTGATCCCCAAAGTAGCGGGAGCTTTAACAGAAATGGTCTTTGTGATGCACCAGAGACATGATCTGCCCCACACCAGGATCAAGGTTAGGTGTGCCTTAGCTCTCAAATAGAACCACCTCACAGTGACCCTGTAGGACAGACTAGAACTGTCCCTGTGGGTTTCCAAGGCTGGAAATCTTTACAGGAGCAGAAAACCTGTCCTTTAGCTGCTGTCATTGCAGTTAACCGCCCATTGTGAAATGTCTACACCACCATGACTTCAAACTCACTGCCATCGAGTAAGTGCTGAATCGTAGCCGCCCTGTAAAACAGAATAGAAGTCCCCTCTGAGTTTCCAAGATGGTAACTCTTTACAGAAGTAGAAAGTCTCATCTTTCTCCTGCAGAGCAGCTGGTTGTTTTGAACTGCCGACCCTGCAGTTAGTGGCCCAACTCATAACCATCACACCACCAGAGTTCCTTAGCGCTAGGCAGAGAGAAATTCTGATTTCTGAGAAAATCCGATGTCATAGCATTGGCCCTGTTTAAGAAAGCATTCCAGAAACAACTTGAAAGGCCACGCACGCAGCTCACGGTCTGCGATGGCGGCTGCGAACGTGTCCTTTTCTGGGTGTGACAGCCGCACTCATGCTCTCTTGGGACTTTTGATTTGCAGACGCTAATGCTGGAGACCGTGGACAGACCAATAACGCCGCTTCCGCCTCAGCTTCCAACTCCACCTGAACAGTCCCAGGCTGCCAGCTGCACAGGAAAAACCACCAGTTACTTGAGTGTCACTCAGCAACACTGGTCACGTTTGAAAAGAAAATTAAAGAGAGAGAGAGAGAGAGAGAGAGAAAAAACCCCGTTCATTTTAGTGTTCAATTTTTTTATTGTTCTTATTTAACCTTGTAAAATATCTATAAATACAAACCAATTTCATTGTATTCTCACTTTGAGGACGATCCAGGGGGTGGGAGGGGCTGTGGGGAGGGAAGCGGAGCACTGGGACACACACCTCTCTCCCACGACAATCTTTTTTACTCAAAGGTCTGCCGTTGTGTATTTTAGACAGCGGACTCCTGCCGCATGCCCCTTCCACAAAAGAAGAAAGCCTTGTTCTGTGCTGAAGGCTTTTGAACTTTGTTTTCTTTTAAAGTCAAGTGTAAGATTTTGGTGTAGTGCACAGCTTGAACTTGGTCGGGAGCTTAGCAGGTGTAAGTCTATGGGGACTGCAGTGTCGCTTGTGAAATAATCCACATCCTTGGGCGTTTGAAGGCTTGCCTTTGGCATGTTGGTGGCGGGTGTGGCAGACAAAAAGGGGCATGCATACCATCTGTAACCCAGCGAGGAAAATAAAGTTTGAAACTCTTAAGGGAAAGAGTCTTGATTGATTTGTCAGGTCTGTTTGTTCATCATCAGCGCTAGTGGCAGAAAAGCTTGTAGAGGAGGGGCTGGCATAGCTCTGGCTGCTCCGAGGCCGGCTCCCACGGCCTGACCAAAGGGCCTCTGCAGACCTCCATCCAGGGTGTTGGATGGGCCACGGGGCTGCCATGGTCCAATGCAGGTGAGCGGGAGGCAAGGCCTGGCCAGGGGCTCTTGGGCAGGTCTTACCACTGTGAATGAAGGTTTCCAGATTTTTCTTCTAAAAAAGTCGCTTCCCTTGGAAAGATACACTTAAGAGGACACTATCGCTAAATAATGTGAACTGTAAGAGTCTACTGGTTTTTCATGTTTTAATTATTGAGCTTGCAGAAATCGCCATATTCTACATATCATTCTAATTTTGAATCCAAATCTAGAATCTATTTCAGTATTTTTAACCTCATGCTTTTAAATTTTTTATTTATTGATGTGTGTCAGGCCATTATGAGTTTAGATGGTAGGAATGTTGAAAACTACCCATCAGAGTGAAATAAACAGGCACTTGTACCTGCTAACTTTATAGGAGAGCTGGGTGTAGACATGTGTATATATGGTATAGATACATATATTCACTGCTGCCTCTTCTACTTGTTTTAAGTCTCCGGTATCAAAATGGGCTGGTTGCAGCATGAAAAGACTGCCCCCCCCCACCCCCATGACCATTTACGAGTTTTTGTTTGCTTTCTTAGTGAATTAGTGAATGGTGTAAAAATCAAAGTCTCTGTTGTTGAAGAAAAAGCAATATTCCTTGGAAAGCAGGGAGGATTGAAGGATTATGTCTGCAGTGAGAAAATAGACTTTCACAATGAGTTGGTTTTATACTTTAAGGTTGGCATCTATGTGGGCCTTATATACTCTAAAATGAACCTTAGTCACCTTGGTGCTTATGGGCCATTACTTGACCTATGAATCTTTAAGGCACAATCATTTAAAGATCACTTGAGTGATGGCCGCCTTTCCCTCTACCCGCTCCCTACCCCACACCCACCTTCCAAGGTTAGCTGAGCCTGAGATTGCGTATGCCCTCCCTTTAGCCTCCTCATTGCCACCTTAGGTCATGTTCAGGTCTCGCCATCTAGGTGGTTGAGAAATGTCAGCCCTCAGGCAGGCGCCCTGCCCTGCACCCTGACCAAGTCAGCGTCACTCCTGCAGGAGTCGTATTGCCTGCTGAAGTGAACCAGTGCCCAGAACGACAACTATGAGCCGGCTTGGTTCGCACTCAATGCCGAGCTAAGCTCTTAGGCCACAGACACTTTCAAAAAACCTCTAGTTTGTGTCAAGAGTTCATGAGAAAGACCATACTCAGTCCAACTCAGTCAAATGAATTGCGTTCTTCCTAGCGGCTTCGAAGAACTAATTAAGATGTGAAAGCAGTCTGTAGTCCAGGTATTCAGCAACATCATTCCTTAAAGGGGTGAATGGCATGGCTAGACTGTGTTCAGAAAGGAATGGTAGGTCAGTGCCAGACAAGAACCAGCTTTCAGACCCAACCATGACTCTGGACTTGGTAGCCACTCGCCAGAGCCCGTAAAACCCAGTGCTCTTTCTGGGCAACCCTCCCCCTCTTCCACCACCACCACCACGGAATGAGGTCGGAGAAGAAGAGGAAACACGGTTCTCTCATCGCGCTGTGTGTGCCTGGGCTGAGGTGCAGTGGTGGTCCTCCCTCAAGGGGCATGGCAGGCTCAGAACTCTTTTATACAAGGGAGATCCAGGTCTCTGAATATCTGTTTTGTAAATAATAATAAAAGCTCCTCACCAAATTCAAGCTTGTACATTATATTTTCTTTCGATGTTTTTAAATTTAAGTTTTATTGTTTTGTATGTAAATACGTGGACCCAGGAACTGTTATTAATGAGCAAAAGTTACTGTTCAGGGCAGTGATTCTGTTTAATAATCAGACAAAATGTAGATGAGCTTTTTAAAGCCATATAGTTTTAACTCTGTACAGTAGGTACCGGCCTGTATTATTGTAACAATAACTCTAGCAATGTATAGTGTATCTATATAGTTTGGAGTGCCTTCGCTTCCATGTGTTTGAGGTTTTGTTTTGTTCTGTTTTCTTCATTTGTTAAGTTTGGATCGGTTTCCCTGATCCATGCCTCCCTAGCTCACCTCCTCTCTTTATATAACAGCGCACTCTACCAAAGGGCGGCGGCGCCCCTTCCACAGTTACATTTCCGTGATGCACACTCGGTGGAAAGAGAAGCCGAGTTCAGGATCTCACGTCTCTAAGCCCTGCCTTTGTCTGGGTTCTGAGCATCTGCTTCCCTCCTCCGTAGCAGTGACCAGTGTCATTTCATGTCCATCCATTCAGGGCCTCAGTCTAGTGCCAGGAAGCCCACGACCTGGAGGATGTGGAAGAGATGCGCTGTTCCTCGTGTCTTCCTCAGGCTCTGACCACGAGTCTTAGAAACAGCCGATTCTGGGAGCCTTCCAGGCTCTCTTGTTCTCCTCAGCCTACTTCCCTCCCACAAGAGAGACACCGAATTGGTTCAAATAGCTCCACGTTTCTTAATAGTCTCGGGTTTTATAGCATCGGTGGTCTAACATTGCTATAGTGCAATTACTAGCGTCCCCGCCCGAAGCCCAGCGGCCTGTGGAGACACTGGGGACCCGTAACCCATCCCTAACCCCCAGCCCCCCTCCCCAGCCATCTCCACTCTGATCAATGAAATGTCATTTTAATTTCGTAATGAAATCCATTTAATTCTTACTGTGTACCCAATGTGAAGGCCCTTGGGGGGAGAAACAAAAACCAAATGGTCTGCCTTGCCTCCAAGTACTCCTTAGCAGGCGTTTTGAACTGAAGGATGAGCTGTACCAAACCAAAGGTGGTGGTTTGGAAACATCACGTGTTCACTCCAACAAGGCAGAGCCTGCTCCTTCTTCTTAATGACAGCGCGGTGTCCTTTTGGAAGCCCTACTTTTTAGACGTGTGTTTTGTTCTTTTGTTTTGGTCTGTGTTTTAACAAAGTATGCCTAACCAATCAATCATCTTGTCTACACCAGTGCAGAGGTGTCTGAGAGGACGACGTGTTCTAGTGTCTATCCCTGTAGATATAAAGACACTGGCGTTTCTTTGGGGCCCATTTCCTCTTTAAAAGATTTTACTTTGGGGTCTTGTAAAGGAAATCTGGCCAATTCCAGACCCCCAGGAATTGGGGAGGGTTGGCTTGTTTCAAACCAAAATTGCATCTGATCCTCTATGTGTTCATGATCACCTAATCACAGAGCCAAACGTTTTTATCCCCCATCTAGAAAAATAAGCATCCATCAAGCCTGTCTTTTCTGGCAGAAACCTGAGCCACGGAAAGTGAGACCGCAGGAAGCACAGTAGAGTCCCAGACGAAGGTCTACCTTTGCGAGGCTTCAAAAGTATCCCTGGGGTTTGGATGATTCTCACAAAGTTTATGCCCAGTTTTATTCAAGCCTGTTGCTCTGTTCTTTGCACCTCTGCAATAAAAGCAAAACGACAACCATACATAAGGAGTTCGCTTGACAAAGTTGACTTCCTTGTGTTAATTTTTAAGTTGTTTTTCTTATATCTGTCTACAGGCAGATTACAGATAGATGTATGAAAACGTGCTTGCCTGTAAAATTTGCATTTATAAATGTGTTGCCGATGGATCACTTGGGCTTGTACACCTACCAATTAGCGTGACCACTTCCATCTTAAAAAAAAAAAACAAATCTAAAAAACAAAGTATAAATATATATATATATATATAAAGGACTGTGGGTTGTATACAAACTATTGCAAACACTTGTGCAAATCTGTCTTGATATAAAGGAAAGCAAAATCTGTATAACATTATTACTACTTGAATGCCTCTGTGACTGATTTTATTTTCATTTTAAATATAAACTTTTTTTTGTGAAAAGTATGCTCAATGTTTTTTTTTTTCTCCCCCTTCCCCATCCCCTTGTAAATACATTTTGTTCTATGTGACTTGGTTTGGAAATAGTTAACTGGTACTGTAATTTGCATTAAATAAAAAGTAGGCTAGCCTGGAAATGAAATTAAAATTCACAAGTGTGTGGTCTTTATTTCAGTACCCAACCCTCTTTCCTCAGCCGCCCTGTACTGCCACTGTAATGTGTAGGCACCTCACCATGTCTGCTTCTCTAATTAGAGAAATGTGAGTCTCTGTTTCAAAATTCAAGATATGAACACTAGTTCTCACGCTTGCAAATGGTCGATTCCATTGTATCGCCCGCGAGGTGCAGCTTCCAGCTTGGAAACCTGTGGATTTGATGTCGTGGAAGCCTTGGAGACACTGCTTTGAAAAGAAAGGGGGGAAATGTCCCTGAAAGGGACATTTTTTTAAGACGTGTGTACGCTGCTATTTTGGGTTACTGTGTTCACAGTTTGGTGTAGCTGTATTTTCTTTTTAACTTTCATCCCTTCAGTACTGATCTTGGAGTGGATTGTAAAATACCTGAACACGACAAACAGTGGGGCTGTACCTCCCAGTTAACCAACACCTGTTATGTTTTATTCTGGTCATTTCCAACAATGGATTATGTATGTAAACATGTTATGTCTCTTAGTGCAAAAAGAACCATGTTTTGTTTTGTTTTTGTTTTTGTTTTTTATTTATTTTTTTTTTAGGGCTGGCTCACTGTCAGACCTAATCTAAAGGCTAGAATATAAGGTCATGTAACTGCTGCTTCAATAAAAAAAATTTATATTGGATAAAGTCTGGTCCTCATTATTTACTCTGGTGGTAGGGTTGGCTTATCTAATCTCATATCTACAAAGGAGTTAAACCCATACACTGATGTGCCAGGGAGGGAGCCAGTCAGTGCTAACCGGCTAGTGGGAGTGTTGTGCAGCAGTGGTTCTCCACTGTCCTAATGCCACAACCCTTTAATACAGTTCCTCGTGTTGTGGTGACCCCCCCCCCCCAACCATAAAATTACTTTTGTTGCTACTTCATCACTGTAATTCTGCTACTGTTAAGAATCAGGTGACCCCTGGTAAAGGGTCATTCGGCTCCCAAAAGGGTCGCTACCCACAAGTTGAGAACCACTGTTTTAGCGCCACTAGTGCCTTGTTAATTTTCTGCTTTAGCCACGAATTGGGATTGAGTCGAAAGGCATGCTAACTGCTCTGCAAGGTAACCTTTTAATTCAGTTAATGGGTGACCACATTTCTGGCTAAAGCCTTCCAGGGGGTTCTGGCCCCACATGGCTTGGGACAGCAGTGAAAATGGATGTCATTTTGGAAGGTGTTCTAGAAAGGGCTGTAAGGAAAGGAGAGACCATACTGCAGGCAGCACTCATTGAGAAGTTTGTGAAAGGAAGAGAAGTGGTGGGGGTGAAGCACCCCCACACCAGCATGATGGCATTTGGGAGATCTGGGGTACGGAAGGTAGTGGTGACACCCACAGGTGGTTAGGAAGGGATGATTAAGCCAGTGTTTACATTCCTCTTAACAACCTCCTTAACCCAGAAGAAGCTCACATAACAGACTTCTTGTTGATGTCCGGGTTTTAATTCAATCTTTCAAAGGCTGGGTCGGGGTAGAGCCCCATGGCTCTGACTAGGCTGGGGGTCTGAAGGGAGCAGAAGCAAATTTCAAAGATCTCCCCTTGAGGTTTGGAGACTGACTCCAGCCAGCCCTGACTACGCCATGCTGACCTACAGAAAGATGTCTGGAAATGAAAGCTTACACACAGGAAGAAGAAGTAAATCCAAATGTTTGAGTTGGACAGCTGAATCTGAAGTCTTCTGATTTTATGACTCGGAGGACCACACAACTGCAGCAAAGCAGTGTAAAGTGTGAGCTTCACTTGGACTGCACTAACTTTTTCAGCATCTACACTTAGCTATTCAGTGTTCCAAGAATGGCTCTGTCTTTTAAATCAATACCAGGAGAGGGTTGGAGCTTACCCTACACACTATCTTAATCTCACTTTAACTTCATGTACTCTAATGATCACCAGTGTCTGTCGATTCCGGCTCATGACGCGAGCCCATGTGTGTCAGAATACAACTGTGCTCCATAGGGTTTTCGGTGACTGATTTTTTTTTAAATCATTTTACTGGGGGCTCGTATAGCTCTTAAAACAATCCATACAACAATTGGATCAAACATTTGTACATACGTTGCCATCATTTTCAAAACATTTTCTTTCTGCTTAAGCCCTTGGCACAATCGCTGATTCTTTTGGAAGTAGATTGCCAGGCCTTTCTTCTGAGTTGCGTCTGGGTGATGAACGGCTTACCTGGAGTTAGCAACCAAGCACGTAGACCACTTGCATATCCCAGGATTCCCCTACTCTGGTTGACACCCACCACCACACCTGCAATTGCAAGTAGTTTCTGGGGAGGGCGGCAGGGGGAGATACATATGGTTTATGAATGAAATTGAATATTTACAAGTGAGTATAATTAGACAAAATTCCTGGAGGCAAAAGCTGTACTCCTTGAGTCTGTTAGAAGCAGTCCTTTGGCTTTCAGGTTACATGGTGACCACGCCTCTAGATCTCCATGGTGCAGAAGGGGCCGGGCAATCCAGGGGCTGGCAAGGAACCAATTTCCCAGATTTATAGCCTCGATGGCTTCCTGTGTTCCCCAAACATGGCCTGCTTACAAACTGGCAAAGGCTAAGTGATTCCTGTTACTTAGTAGCTCCCTTTGCAACAAAATGTGACATTTAAATGAGCTCAAAGAATGCATTTTGAATTATGGTGCAGATGCACTTTAAATTTTCATACACAACAGTCATCTTGGGAGCAAGCAAAGTTAAATACCACATCTGATGTTCTCCTACCAGCCGAGCCTTCAGATGTGCAAAGGGTAATAATAATAGACATTTCCCCACCCCATGTTTCCTTTCTCTTCAGAACAAAAGGCCAAGTTTGGATCGCCAAGCACACCTTCAGTCGTCCTGATTGGATCTGGAGTGAGATCCGCAAGTCTATTTGGTGCACCCAAGTTCTAGGTGTGGAAGACCTGGGTAGAGTAAAATGTCATTTTTGAAAACGCAAACGTATTTGCTGCCGCAAATGGCTACAAACAAGGCGATGCCTTCATGCCCTTCAGCTGCGAGAAAAGGTGTCAACAGGAGGTGACATAGGTGGATGAGCTTGGTCACAGAGGGAGCCACAGTTAACGCTCACATGGCACGTGCACAAGGCCACAGTCAGGCCCTCGGGAGCTTCACCAGGCGCTGGGGCGCATGCAGACCCCAGCACAGCCCAGTGTCCACACATAGACATTCCTTGTCTCCGTGACCACGTCTTTGGATCAAAGTGGTGTGTGTGTCTGCCTTGTTTTCTTAACTCTAAATTGTTTTCAGTCATGAGCCATGTCTGAGTCACCATTGTATACCACCAACATGCGCATGCATGCGCACACGCCTATGAACACACAGTAGGTGCTTAAATGTTGCCTTTGAATGGACTGAGATAGGATGAGGTCCTGACCAGGATGAAGGAGAGAGAGAGACACACCAAGAGGTTCTGACAAACTTCTCCCTCTAGAACATTCCACAGATCCAAGCCTGTGTTCATCAGTTGGTGTGTGAGCTTCTGTGGGGAATGTTCTAGAGCTGGCAAACACTGAGCAGCCTGGGACAGGAGGTGGGGGCGTGGGCGTGGGGCATGGGGCATGGGATTCCTGAGAGGTAGAAGTGAACAGTCAAGAAGCCCCTCCAAAGGCCCAGCCATGATGGGCCTTTCTCTGATGGGTGGTAGGCCAGGCATGCCCGCGTCAGGCCTTGGCTCCACTCCACCGCCTGACCTGGGAGACAGGGCGGGCAGCCGGGGACCCAGGTTCTGAGGAAAGCCAGCCAGCTGTGGTCACCCCAGGAGTAGCAGCTCAGGACGCTCTGGGCAGCCGCTCAGCCCTCCGTGATGCTGAACAGCTCACACATGAGCGGGGTGGCAAAGGGGTGTATGTCCTGGATGTGCAGCAGCCGCTGCGTCTGCTGGGCGGTGATGCTCCGCAGCTCGGTCAGCATGGCCATGATCTTCAGGAACAGGAACCTGCGGAGCAGCCAGAGGCTACGTGGGGGGCAGCTCACTCTCCTGCCAGCCCACCAGCTGCGGACGACTCAGCAGCTGCCCTCCGCGGATGGGGGCCGGGGGAATTTAATCTCGGGCCACCTGGTGTCAGCCAGGACACAAGGCTTATTCCTTAAGCGGCTCCTTCAGCCCATACAGGGCAAGAAGCCTGAACTGAACTGGCATCGAGGAACAGAGTCACAGTCCCCCGACTCCCAACCTCGCTGGGGAAGGCCTGCCTTTGCAGGCACCAAATATCCTGGTGAGTTTTGAACAAGGAACACTACGGCCTCGGCGGGTGGTCAGGGTGCTGGGACAGAGAGGGGTCGTGGTGGCGCCAGAACTGCGGAGGAATTCACTCCTGGGTCTCACTTTGGCTCTGATGCATGTGAGGCGCACCGCATGACTCAGTTTCCCCGTGATGGAAAAGAAGGTGGACACTTCCAGCCCGCTGCCTCTCTTCATGGAAGACTAATCAAATGAACACATGGCCATCCTGGGCAGAAAGCCGGTGCCATTCCAGTGAGGCTGCTCACAGGATCGGGGTTCATTCTCGAGAGAAACCCCAGTGCCACCCGGAACCCTGCCCACGCGGCCTTGGGCTCCGGGCCATCCCAGTCAGTTCCCAGGTCTGGGGCATCCGAAGGATCACTGTGATTGCCAAGGGCCAGGGAAGACAGACAATGGCCCTGCCTGGGCTCTCTGGCCTCTGGGTTATGACCAGAACAAAAGAAGACCAGACCACCTCATGGCCAGTAGCGCTTTTCTTCCGAGGGGCCAAAACCTGCAGACAAAGCTACCTCTGGGCTCTGCCCCAGGCCTGCGGACCCAGAGTAATTTTCCTTTCAGAACCTGTGTGCGTGCATGCCAGGCTGTTCTGAGGATGAACAGTGATAACACACGGATTGGCACTTTTCACTAAAACTTGGCCAGGGCCCTTATGCAGGAGCCCTGGTGTGGCTCAGGGGAGGTGCTGGACTGACCAACAGCAAGATGGGTATTTCAAAATCCCCAGCCACCCCCCAAGGAGAAAGATGAGGTTGCTTGCTCCCTCTGAAATGTGCAGCCTCAGAAACCTTGCCTAGGGTCGCTATGAGTCAGTCCGCGCGGCTCTAGGTTAGGATTGCTACAAAGGAACCCTGGTGGCACTGTGAGCTAGCCTTTGGGCTTGTTCACCGCAAAGACCACAGTTCAAACCCACCAGCTGCTCTGCAGGAGAAAAATCCCACAAAGCTTTACATCCTGAGGCACCCCACAGCGGTGGCTATGAGTCAGAACCAACTTGGTGGCAGTGGGTTTGGTTTGGGCTGGAGGGGTCATTATGAGTTGGAATCAACTCGATAGCAGTAGGTCTGTTCTATCTTTCAACCCAGTGGCACCTAACAATAGGATCTCTTTACCATTATCATTACCATCATCGTTATCATTTTTATTATCATTACTGTGACTGGTTGTTCTAGAAGGCTTTGTGGGACCTGGAGGAGAGCACCTGGCTGTCCCCATCCTTTGCTGTATGGAGCACTCTGAGTATACGCAAGCTGGCCCCAGGGAGCAAGTGTCCCCTCAGCCAGCCGGGACCTCTGATCACCCTCTTCAGTTTCCTCGTTGTGAGGCTGGAGCCCAGACTGACCCACAGGAGACCTCAGTAGAGGTCACAGAGAACATGGCCCCAGGTGTTCTCCCAGCCAGGCTGAGGGTGGGCAGAGGCCTGGGGCAAGGCCACAGGCTGGCAGGAGCTCCACCCCCACTGTCCCCCCAACACACACATCAACCCCTTCTCTCCTTGCTGGCTGCTCACCGGTGAGCGGGCTGGGGCCGCTTGCACTCGATGTAAGCCTTCAGAGCAATAGCGAAGCGCTCCTGCAGCTGGTCCACCACCCCACGCTGTACCACACCGGGGCGGTCTGCAGGAAAGGGCAAGGGGGGTATGGGGTGCTCAGGCCAGCCCACAAAGAACTCGGAGCCAGTGTCAGGCAGGCAGGCAAGTGAGGGTAGGGTGGGGGAACCTGACATCACCCACTAAGGAGTAAACATCCTGCTGCAGTGAAGGGGCATAAAGCGGTCCATGGGACCTTCCCTGGGGAGGGTAGTTGGGGGGGAGGTGGGGCTGCCTCCTGTAGATAAAGCCAAGGGGGTGGGGTGTGAGTACACAGGAGGCCTGAGGGTTCACCTGGGGAGAAGAGGGAGATGGCTTGCATCAGCACATACTCCTCCTTGTGCAGCTGCAGCTTCTTCAGCATGTAGTGGAATTTGAGCACGGGCTCCAGCAGCAGCTGCTGGAAGCCACCTGCAGTGGATGTGGGATGGAGGGGCGGCCTCTTGGGAAGTTGACCTTTCTCTGCACACTCACCAAGGACTCACTCAGTCTTCTCAGTGTGCAAGCCCAGGATCAGGGTGTGACCAGAGGTGTGGGCCTCGCAGCCTCCACCCCCCACCCCCCACCCCCGCCCCCCAGCAGATCTCAGAGGAAAAAGTCTACCCAGTCCGGGCCTGGCTCCTTTCCTCCTCCAACTGTTGTGTCTCCCCTCCCCACCACCACCCCTGGCCCCTCCCTGGCAGGAAAGAGGCTCTCTCACACCTGCAGGGTCTTCCAAGCAGTAGGACAGCCGGCCACACTCCCAGGTCCCAGTCTCTGCATTGAACACTGTGTTGAATCTCAGCTGGCACAGCTCAAAGGTGGCCCCCTTCAACAGGGAGATCTGATCCTCAATGGGCAAGTCCCTGGCAGCAAGAGAAGGAAGGGGCGACAGCATCCTGGGAAGTTGCCTACAGGCTGATGCCAGCACCCACCCCAAAAATCCAGAGATCATGGGGAGCTGGGGGAAGAGCCAGATGGGCTTTCACAGTGTCTCCAGCCCCTCCCTGTCATGACCCAGCCACCCGGACCACCCTGCCCTACCATGCTTCTCGAGGCCCTGCTGTCCTCAGCAGCTCCTACTGGGCTTGTATGTCGATGTTACCATCTGTGATAGGGTTTTTGTGCCAACATGGCACCCGTAAGAAGATATGGGTGGAGTTTAGCCTGTCAATGAGGTCACAGCTTGATACATCATTTGGAGGTGCAACCGAAATAAATGGCTCTCTGGAGCCCCCCCACTCCCCACCCCCGCCTTCACCTTCCTACAGATAAGCCACTCAGACCTGTGTAAACCCTGGAGATGTCATTGGATCCACAAGACTTTGCACCCACCAACCTGTGATCTTCCTGCTTTCTGCAACATTGCAGGTGGCTGCATGAGTCTGGAGAGCAATTTGTGGACTAGTAATGGACTTATGGACTTGATCTGCACTGGGCTGGGATGTCTGCTTGATATGTAATTACTTCCTGATACAAAGCTCTCTTACACACACAGGCATAGTCAACCCAGCCTAACACACTGTCCTACAGTTTGATGAGCTTGGTTGGTGGATCTGGTCTCATTCTTTCAGCCTTGGGAATGAGGGTGTCTCCTCACTGGGAAGGAGGGTGTTTTTGCCCCTTCCAGAGGTCTTTCCTTCTGCAGAGAGCCTTCCTTAATGGGAAGGGAGGTGGGGTGTGCTTGTGTCCTGCTGCTGTTGGCCAGCTCCCTGTTGGCTACCACTCCCCTCAACCCCACATGCAACCGAATGAACTGCTGCCGGCCGGCCCCACACCACCTTGACCTTAAGGATGTTGGAGTCCATTGTCTCGGTCAGTGTGTGGAACCTTCCCACTTCTGGCACTCCATCAGACAATCTCCTATTGAGATCTGTAGTGTTCTCATGGATTGATTTTCAGGAGTAGATCACTGGAGCTTTCTTCCTAGCCTTGGTCTGAAAGCTCTGCTGAAATCTGTCCATTATGGGTGACTCTGCTGGTATGTGGAACACCAGTGATACAGCTTCAGCAACACAGAAGCCACCACAATACGATGAGAGATGGGCGCTGCAGTTTGATTTAGCATGTATGTACCGTATATACTCGAGTATACACCGACCCGAGTATCAGCCAAGGCACCTAATTTTACCACAAAAACTGCATTAAAAATGTGCTGGAAAAATAAAACCAACCCCAGCTTATACACAAGTATATACGGTACCTCTCCCTGTCTCCCTCCCAGCGGCCTAGAGGCCCTGGGCACCACTCCAGCACTGGGCGCATGGGCCTAGTCCCAGTGCATCTGGTATTGGTGGCTAGACTGGAACCCCTCCCACCCTGCAGGAGCACACAGCTACCCACCAAGAGAGGCATTGCTGACCAGGAGGGGGCTCTAGAAAGCTGCAAGGTGGCAGGAAGGGGGGCGGTCTTCTTGACTGACTCTTGAGGAGGCCCTCCCCCTGGCCTGGGTCTCCTCAGGCATTCAGGGCCTGGTGCTCCCCAGGCCTTCTAGAACAATAATAATGGCTACTGGTGAGCCAAATCTAATTCATGGCCACTCCATGTATGTTGGACTAGAACACCCTTGACAGGGTTCTCAGTGGCTGACTTGACCGCTCTTCCAAGGTGCCTCTGAGTAGACTCGAACTTCCAGCCTCTACGACCAGAGTCGGGAGTACAAACAACTATTTGTACCAGCCTGGATCTCCATAATTCAGAGCTGTGGGTTCCACCAATTCGATCTTCCTCTGCTGGCCCCAGTGCCTGGCACAGAGCTGGCCCCGAAGTCTGTACTGTGGCCTCGACCACTAACTCACCATGACCCTGGGTGAGTTTCTGAACCTCGTCGAGCCTCTGATCTGTCACACTGAAGGTGAGAGGAATGCCTGTCTCCTAAGGTGCTTCCCGCAGGCATCCGAGAGGATCACCGATGCCGTATTTGAAAGCTGGCCTTTCTCCCTGTTCCCGGCAACAAATTTGTCACCCCCACCCCACCCCACCCCCCGAGTCCTGTGCTCCTGGAACAGAACCTGCCTGTGAGGAAGAGGGCTCCTAGGGCGGGAGATCCGGGATCTGGTGGCCCCCTAGTTGTTGTGTCCACGGCCAGCCCCGAGAAAGCCCAGCCCTCCGGCTCCCAGGCTTCCTTTCCTTGGTCCTTCAAGCCATCCTCTGCTGTGGGGGTCACCTTGCCACCGCTCCTCTCAGAATGTGCACCTTGGACACTCTCCGGGGACGCATCTCATTTTGCAGGACAATCCCGCAAGGCAGGTATCATGACCTGCGTTTGCAGCAGAGAGGACTGGGACGCAGACAGAAGAGAGGGCTGGGACGCAGACAGGTTTCAATGACAGCCAGGGAGAGGCCCAGCCTCGGCCGCCTCCGGCTCCTCCGCTGGCAGAAATGAAGGAGGCTCTTTGGGCATCCCAGGTCACACACACCAGTGGCTGACAAAACAAGGCCCACTCAGGGGGGACACATAGACAGCAGAGTAGAGCTGTGTTCCACTGTGCTTTCAAATGGCAGCGGGTGTCAGGGAAGGGTTTGCCACCCAGCTAAAGTAGTGTGACCGGGCACAGAAAGGGCCTAATAGAGTCCTTCCTCTGTTCACCAATTGGTAGCCAGATCTTTCTTCCGAGGTACTTCTCAATGGACTTGTGCCTCTAACTTCTCACTGAGAAACGGGGTGCACACCCCCAGGGGCAACACCCTCAGATTCAGGGGCATCTCCCTCAGGCCCTGGGAACCCCTCAGCCATATCCTGTTCCCCTCCACATCTCTCCATAGCCTCCTTTCTCCCGTCCCCACGTCCTACCTGAAGTAGGAGATGACTTTGGCAAAGTTGATGATGCCTTTGAACATGAAGGTGGACATGTCAGCCATGTGGGGCAGCAAGGAAAAGATCTCCCTCCCACCGCTGTCGGCTGGGGGCTTGTAGTTCCAGACACTGCCGTCATCGCCTCGCAGGTGCAGAGAGAGCCTCACTGGGCACAGATGGCCCTGGATCTGGCGCCACTTGGAGGCTTCCTCTTCCTGCACACATTCCAGTCCCCCAGGGCTGCTGCTAAGCACTTCTGGCAGCTGTGGGTAGAAAGGGGGAAGGACAGACCGCATTTTCTCCCCAGCAGGCCCCACAAGGGTCTCGGTGCACACACAGCCCGGCCATAGGGGTTGAATTTGCACACACCCGGGCACGCTCAGACACTCATTCCCCTTTCTCACCTTCTAGCAGCTCCTGCTTTCTGGGTGAGTGAGTAATCGCCTAACTCCTCAGCCAGGAGGCTTGCTCCCTGCCCCAGTGGCAGGGGAGGAGACCTCCACCCATACTGTGTCCCAAGCACCCCTGAAGCCAGAGGGGGACTCAGAGGAAAGGCTCGGAGGGAAAGCAGGCCTCTGGAGACGTGGGGGCAGCGCTCTCCACCATTGGGGAGTATACTGGGAATCGGAGGTGATCAGGAAGTTTCTTAGACCATTTCACAAAGGTGGACGCCAGCAACGTGGAGCACCCTTGATGCTCTCATTTACAGTTCCAAGTCCCCCCTGCGGTGGAGGGGGAGGGCAGTGGCCCTCAAACCCGCACTCAGAATCAGCGGGGGGAGGGGGGGCATCAGAATCAGGGGGGGCGGGCTTGCCCAGACACCTTCCCACCCCCATCGCTTCTGTTTCCAAAGATCTGGGACGGCGGTGTCTGTGAAGTACGCTTCCAGCAAGTTATCAGGTGATGCTGCTCTGAGGACCTAGGGCCCGTTTGGGGACTAGACAGGACGGGGCTCGAGAATCCAGCCCTGGAGCTGAGGCCCCTGGAAAGCCTCCTACCCGGAAGTTCTTGAAATGGGAGAAGGTGGTGTCGAAGGTTTTCAGCTGCGCGTCCATCAGCTCCCGGATCATCCTCCACTGCTCTGCGGTCAGATCGTTGGCGCCCTGCGGTGGAGGCGGCGCGCGGCCTCTCTTCTTCCTCTTGATCAGCGCTCGTCTCTGCTCCACAGCCGCGTCCGACATGATCACTGCGGGGAGGGCCCCGCACAGCTCGCGCACACATCCCCTGTACACACACACACACACACACACACACACACAGCCTATTTACGCACATATACATCCCACCTACACAAACAGCCTACACACATACCACCACCACCCACACAGCCCGCCTACACACAGACCTCAACCACACACACATACACATATACATCCCATCTACACATATACACCGCCTCTGCCACACCCTCCTACACACATGCACACACCCCACATAATCTACAATTACACATACACACCCCACCCACACCCTACTTACACAAGCAAACACAGAGACTACACGCACACACACACCCCGACTATACATACACCTATACACCCCCCCATAAACACACACACCCTCACATACACACCCCGCTTTCCGCTCCACCCCCCACCCCGCGGCAGGACTTGTGCTCAAAGCGCGCGTCTGGTGCCCAGCAGCATGCTCTCTCCCAGACTCCGGGGGTCTGTGGTCCCTGATGCCAACTGGGATAAGGACAGGTGCCAAGGCCACTGAGGGAGGCTGCAGACTAAACACAGCCCCTCAGCTCGCTGCCTCAAGTCGCTCTCGACTCATAGCACCCCTATCGACCCTACAGGGTAGTGCAGACCTGGCCCTGTGGGTGTCTGAGCCTGGAACTGTTGCTGGGAGTAGAAAGTCTCGCCTGCATCTAGCAGAGCGATTGCTGGGCTCGAACTGCGGACCTTGTGGTCAGCAGCCCCCCAGCCCCCCACGGAAACCGACGAAGAGGGCACCAAGAGCCACGCGAGACTCCTAGGGGAGGTCAAAGGAGCAGCGCTGGCCGCAAGAACCCGCCACGCGTCCAGCCCCCAAAGGCCCTCCCCGAGGCCC
>NW_022107407.1:16010809-16023478 GCF_000313985.2 Echinops telfairi | reverse complement strand
GCCTCCATCGCCCCTCCTCCTGCCACACTGTTCGCCTTCTCTGGGAGTTTCAGGGACGTCCGCATGAGAGGGGGGAAGGACGGTTCCTAACCCTTGGCCCCCCTAGTGGGTGCTGCTTGGACGAAGCTCGAGCAGCCTCTCCGCAGCTGGCAGAACCGGGTGAGTTCCGATGCCCACCCTCCCACTTCGGCGCAGCATCTGGGGCGCCTGGGAGTGTGCTGGGGGTCCTGGGAAAGCTCTTGGATAGGAAAAATGGGCTGACTGCCCGCAGCCCTTGGTGGGAGCCCGACTAGAACGGAAGGAGAGCAAAACAAAGCCCCACAACTGCTGAACTCACCAACCCTGAAGCCGGCAGCCTTACTGTTATGAGACATTCACATGTTTTCTCATTGTTTAAAGCAGTTGGTTTCTTGTAACTGAGCACAGCCTTACAACAGCTGCTCCCTTGGCACTGGGAAAGCTCCCTAGAATGGTGCTTTCTGCCTGAACCTTGGGCCTCTCTTCCTGGACTGTGGTCGTTTGGGGGCCTACCCTCGGCCAACAACCTCATGGGGCCTTGGAAACGTTCAGACCCAACCATGTCAGCCCCCAAAGCTGACTCTGGGGTTACCCTGACTGGTTCTGACACACAGTCGACTGTGCTGCCTCTCTGGGCCCACCCAAGTCTGCGAGCTCCCCTGGGGCCCCTGGAGGCAGAGAGCTGGACCCCCATCCTGAGGACAGCCCATGTTTGGGATTGCAGGGAGGGCCTGCCGTTAGTGCCCATTTCTGTTCAAATTGATCGTGAACATGATGGACTCTGTGTAGGGCCAAGTTAGACTGACTTGTTTTGAGCATGTGTGAAGACCCCAGGTGTGGACCTTGAGTTGGCACCTCTTTCCCAGGCACCCCATCTCTTCTTGGGGCAGACCCAGAGCGCTTTCCCATGCCTTCTTTCTGCCCTGGCCCTTCTCTCTTAGGCCAGCTTCCCCATCCATGGCATTGAGCCACGGAGAGCTGGCAAACACCAACCCTCTCCTCTGGCTTGGACTTGCTATGACATGGGCCTTTGGGCCTTTTATATATATATGTTGCCCCCTCTGTTCATATGTTTCAGAGGAAGCTTATTCTGTAATTCCAAAAAAAAAACTCACTGCCATTGAGTCGATGCCAACTCATTAGCAACCCTCTATGACAGGGTGGAACTGCCCCTGTGAATTTCTGAGGTTGTAACTGTTTTCAGAAGTAAAAAGCCCTGTCTCCTGGGAAGTGCTGGTGGTTTTGAACTGCTGACCTTTAGGATTGCAGTTCAACTTGTAAGCACTACACCCCCTAAGCTCCTCTATTTTGTAATCATTATTATGAGTTTTACGTCATTCTTTAACAGTCTCCCAGCTAGAGATGAGAGGAACACCTGCACCTTGGATTTCCACATTCTTTCCCCTTTTTACCAACTGGACTTCAATTTGATTCAAGAACAAATGGTGATAGAAAGCTACATTGTCAGGGAAGGAGAGCTTTCCTAGGAAGAGTGGAAAGTCAAGAGGTGGCCTGTCGGGGAATCCTCTGAGATGGAATTGATGGCTTAAGACTAATTAGGAGATGTTTGGTGGGCCCACCAGCCCATAGTCTGATGTGGAAGCAGGTCCAGCCTCAGCTCCAGGTGGGGGGTTATGGGCAGCACCACCCATCTGTGTGCCCAGGGGTTGGCAGTGGTGGGTGGGTGAAAGTTGACAGGTAACGCTACCTGAAAAAGCCCTTGCATCCTTCACACGTCATGACATTGAAGTGATAACCAGTAGCCTTGTCTCCACACACACGGCAGACTTGAGGACCCCCATTTTCCTCGTCTGAGTTAATGGAGTTCCCAAGGACCAAGTCTGGTTCTTCATCGTGCACATGGTCGGCATGGTTGTGTCTTCCTTCGGGGCTCACCTCCAGGTTGGCTTCTGGGTCTCTTGGGCTAGAAATGAAAAACTGCAGAGACGTGAAGGGATGGGCCGTGATGTGCTGACACACAAGAGGGAAGGCTCTGTCACCGTGGGACATGGCTCACATTTGCTTCTGTGGAGCCCAGGGTGGCTCACTCATGCACGAAATGAGGGTGGGGAGCTGGAGTTCTACAGAGAGATGTAGCCACCACATTTTAAAACAATAATTGGGTCCTGGAAGAGAACACAGGCACAAGGGAGAAAATGGGGACACAAGAGGAAGAAGAAACAGGAAGTAAATAGATGTCTGGCAGGGTGGGATTATAGTAGGAATACTTGAGTGGCTGAGGTTGGGAGACCATGAACTGTCCTAAAACATCCAGATGATCCTGTGGTTTTTGTTTTCTTACTGCCATCTGGTTGATGACAAGTCATAGTGACCCTATAGAACAGGGTAGAACTGTGAGTTTCCAACACTGTAACTGTTTAAAGGAGTAGAAATTGCCATATCCCCATCTTTCTCCTGAGGAACAGCTGCTGGCTGAACTGCTGACCTTGCAAATTGCAACCCAATGTGTAACCATTATGCCACCAGGATGTTGTTTTTGGTAGGTGCCATCAAGTCGGTTCAGACCGATAGTGACCCTGTGTCCACCACCACCTATTCATGTGCCAGCCTCACAATTGTTATGTTTGAGCCCACTGTTGCAGCTACTGTGTCAATCCATCTTGTTGACGGCCTTCCTCTTTCACCCTGCCCCTCGACTTTACCAAGCATGATGTCCTGCTCTGGGCACTGGTTTCTCCCGACATGTCCAAAATACAGGAGACAAAGTCTCTCTATCCTTGCCTGTAAGGTGCATCCTGGCAATACTTCTTCCAAGACACAACTGCGTCGATCCAAATACAGGTTCCGCATTAGCACAATGTAGTCTTCTGGAATTCCCATTCTCCTCAGGTTTATCCATAGTTTGCTATGATCCACACAGTTGAAGGCCTTATCATGGTCAATAAAACACAAGTAAACGTGTTTTGGGTATTCGTTGCTTTTTCAGTCAAGATCCATTGATATCAGCAAGGATGTCTCTTGTTCCATGTCCTCTTCTGAATCTGACCTGAACCTCTGTGCATTGTGCTGCTGCTACTGTTGTTGGACAATTATCAGAAAAATTTTACTTGCATGTGATATTAATGATACAGTTCTATAGTTTGAGCATTCTGTTGGGTCATTTTTCTTCAGAACGGACACTAATATGGATCTCTTCCAGTCAGTTGGCCAAGTAGCTGTCTTCCAATTTTTCTGAAATAGACAAATGGGTGCTTCCAGTGCGACAACTTGTTGGAACATTTCAATCAATATTCCATCAGTTTCTGGAGTCTTGTTTTTGACTAATGCATAAAGTACAGCCCTGGTGGAGCAGTGGTTACATGTTGGGCTTCACTCAGGAAGGTCAGCAGTTTGAAACCACCAACCGCTCCTCGGAAGAATGACAGGGCTTTCTACTCCCATAAAGTTGTAGTCTCAGAAACTCAGAGGGGCAGTTCTGCCCTGTCCTGGAGAGTCACTATGAGTCAGCAATAAGATGGCAGTGAGTTTTTGTTTTCTCCATATAGCCTGGACTTCTTCATTCAGTACTATGGGTTCTTGATCACATGCTACCTCCTGAAATGGTGGAATGTTGACTAGGTCTTGTAGGCACAGTGACTGTGTATTCTTTCCATCTTCTTGTGATGCTTCCTGTATCCTTCAATATTTTGCCTATAGAATTTTTCAATCTTGAAACTTGAGGCTTGAATTTTTTCTGGAATTCTTTAGTTTAAAATATGCTGTGCGTGTTCTTCCTTTTGGGTTTTCTAATTCGAAGGCTGTGTACATTTCGTTATAATATTTTACTTTGCCTTCTCGAGCTGCCTTTTGAACTTTGTTTCTCAGCTCTTTGCCTTCATCTTTTCTTCCATGTGCCCTAGCTACTCGATGATTAAAAGCCAGGTTGAGAGTCTTTTCTGATATCTGCTTTGATCTTTTCTTTTTTCCCTCTTTTTTTTAATGACCTTTTGCTTTCTTCATGAATAATGTTCTTGATATCCTCCCACGGCTCATCAGATCTTCTGCCAGTAGTGTTCAATGCATCATATTCTTGAGATGTTCTTGATGTTCAAGTGATATTCATCCAAGGTCATATTTTCATTTTCCTTGTCTTGTTTTAATCTTATTTAGCTTCAACCTAAACTTACATATGAGCAATTGGTGGCCACAGTTGGTCCGTGGCCTGGTTTTAGCTGCTGATATTGAGCTTCTTCATCGAGTCTTCCCACAGATGTAGTGATCAGTTTCATTTCTGTGTATTCTACCTGGAGTCCGCATGTATGTTTACCACCATGTGTGTTGTTGAGAAAGGTATGTGTTATGGACAAGTCGTTGATTTTGCAAAATTCTGTCTCCAACTTCATTTCTATCACCAAGGACATACTGTTCCTTCCTCTTTGTTTCTTTTGCATTCCAATTGTCAATAATTATCGATGCATCTTGATTGGATGTTTGGTCAATTTCAGACTGAAGATGTTGGTAGAATTTCTTCATCACTGATTTTAGTGGTCATAAATTTGAATAATAGGTGTTGATTGGATCTTCTTGAAGGTGGGTAGATATAATCCTATCATAGTCAGTGTTGTACTTCAAGGTAGATCTTGAAATATCCTTTTGGGTGATGAATGTGATGCCAGTCCTCTTGAATCTGTCAGTCTGGCATGGTAAAGCATATGATGCTGTCATCAAACTGGCCAATTCCAGTCCATTTAAGTTCACTGATACCTGTGGTATTGATGATTTTTGTTCCATTTCATTTTTGACCACTTCCAATTTTCCTAGATCCATACTTTATACATTTCAAGTTTCAATTATTAATGGATTTTCCCAGCTGTTTCTTCTCATTTTGAGTTGTACTCCATCAGCAAATGAAGGGCCTGAAGACTTCACTCTCTCGGGCTTTACTCCATTCATGTCATTATAGTCTATTCTACCTGGAGAAGGCGGTCCTTCCTCAGTCATACGTTGAGTGCCTTCTGGCCCAAGGAGCTCATCTTCTGGCACTGCCTCTGACAGTGTTCTGCTCGGATTCATTACCTTCAGTATCTGACAATGTTTTGATGCTATGCACAAGGTTTTCCGTGGCTATTTCCTTCTAAGTGGACAGCCTATTTCTTCTTTATAGTCTATTTTTAGTCTGGAAACTCCACTGGAACTTGTTCACTTTGAGTAAGCCTGGTCGCATTGAAATATCGGTGACATAGCTTTTAGCCTCATGGCAACACACAAGCCACCACAGTACAACAAACTGATAAACAAGTGATGGTTTGTATGTTGCTCTGATGATGATACTGAGAGATGATACTGAGAGAAGACGGTAAAAGAATTAACCCACTGTTAGTCAAATACTAGAAGTGTAGCTTATGATCTAGTTTTCTAAAAACCAAAATGTAACAGTCCCCTTCTAGTAAAATTTTCTTTGGATGTTATCAGCGAACCATGCATCCTTTGTCTCTTTACTTGGATACCTTTGTTCGCTGTAACCATCCTGTTGAATCTTCCCCTGAGCTTGCTTTAGAGCATGTAACTTGCTTGCTTTTAACTAACGCATTGGAGCAATTTTGGGAGGTTGCAAACCCCACTGATTCCTTTTGTTAAGCACTTGCAGAAATAAATTTAGAATTTCTCAAATCAACCTGATCTCTGTCTTTGGCTGAGACAGTGATGAGCATCCTGGACCTTATCTGCCAACAATAATCCTTCGGGCCTCGATCACGCTGGAAGAAAAAGAGGACTTTAACCAAGCAGATAGGGAGGAAGTGAGCGTGGAACCAAGAGGAGGATGCTGTAGGAACCGGCCGAGGTCTCCATCCAGCTGAGTTTAAGTGAACAATCAAGGGAAATGTGTTAGTTTATTGAGTGTCTTAGACAATTTTCACCTTAAGAACGTGATATGAATTTGATTTGATTTCACATATAATTTGATTTCTATGTGAAATCAAGACTGATGATAGTGGATGGAAATCAGACAATGACTTGGCTATTGCCTTTCCTAAAAACAAAATAAAACTTGTAATAAAATTTCCACATGCAGAGTCCCCAAAATCATGACAAATGACACTTGACAGATGCACTTGTAAGGGCGAATTAGAAATGAACTATTCCCCTCACACCAACCTCCCAGAAAACTGCAAAGAAAATATGCTGAGCAAGTGTGAGGTCATAATTCTGACATCATACCGGCTTGAAGACGACATGAGGACTTGAGATTTCAAACAGTGTCTCCCAAACAAAAGCTCAGAAAACAGCAAATGTTGGAGAGGGTCCACAGAGCTTGGAATCATCATGTACTGCCGGCAGGACTGTAACTATGTACAGTCAGTGTGAACAGTGATTTGGTGCTACCTCAAACAAATGAGAAAAGAAATTCCATATGATCCAGCACTCCTCTGCTGGTTACACTTGTCATATCCTGAAGAAGCAAGAGACACAGCATAAACAGAGATATGCACGCCCATGTTCATTGCAACACTGGGTACAATGGTAAGAAATTGGAAACAGCCTAAATGCCCATCAGTAGAAGAGTGGATAAAGAAATGTTGGCACATACACACATGGCATATTATGCAGCACCATGAAGCACTTCATTTCATAGATGAAGCTGAAGTGAAGTTAGTCAATTACAAAAGGGAAAATATTATATAAGACCATTGCTATAAGGATGAAAAACAAAGACGTGCGTAGACTTTGGAGGTTACCAAGGAGAGGGGAGGGCAAGAGCGAAAAGATGCAATGAAGTAGACGATGCAATGAACGGGTGTTGACTTGGGTGAAAGGGAGGGTGGAGGACCACAAGAGGGAGAAGAGAAATAAGAAGGGGCATGGAGTAGAATACAGAGAGGGATGAGTGGTAGATGAATGGCTTGAACTGTTGAATTCAGAGTTGATGGTTTGAAATGTAAATTCCTACCCAATTCACAATTAAAAAAATAATTCCCCAAGTACATTCAAAGCTGCTTGACAGGTATTATTTTCTTTGTGTTTTATGCCTCAAGTGCTAGCACAATCCTTGGTATACATGAAGTTTACACTAAGATAAACAGTATTTGTTAAATATGTTTTGGTTGAAAACTAAAACAAAATCTCAAGCTAACAATTCGATTTCAAGGGATCCTGGGTTGAAAGTGCTCTCAGAATACACCTCAGCAGATGCAAATCCTCCTCCCTGGAGGCGCTGACCTCCCCTGCGCATGAGAAATTGCACAGGTGATTTCCAAGGAAGGTGACGGATCACTCATAAATCATGAGCCCAAGGGAGCAGAAACAAAACAGAGGTGCTCAGCATGCAAAGGCTTCCCATATCATCAAATGTAGAAGAAGATATACACGCATCAATGTACTTAAATAAATCGGAGAGTTAAAGACTTAAGTGAAGAGCAAGAGATCACAAAATTGGCCTGATACATTTTGAAAATTAAATGGACTACAGACAACCTGAACAAGCAAAGACAATCTACACCAATAAAAATCATTGGGGTTTGAAAAATTATGGGGTAGAAAGAGGGTCATGGAACCAAAATATTCAACAACTGTAATTCAGGAGAGGTGTGATCATAGTAAAGAAAAGATCATAAATAACTTCAGGCCTCGGTGAATAAAGTGTACTTCTTAAAATTTCTATGGTAACCATGAAGAGTTGAGATAAAGAAAGCATAAATTTGAAGCTAATACAAAGGGGGAAATGGCATAAGATCAAGGTAAAAGAGGCAAGTAGTGAGATAAAAAGAAACAGAAAAGGTAAATCAAATTAAAAGCACAAAAATAAGCAGGTAAAAGAAACATTTTAAAAACCCACTGCCATCAAGTTGATTCCAATTCATAGCAACCTTCCACAGGGTTTCTGATGCTGTAAATCTTTATGGCTGTAGACAGCCTCATCTTCCTCCTTGGAGTGGCTGGTAGGTTTGAACTGCTGACCTTGCAGTTAATACTTGAAGGCTTACCTGACAGTGCCACCTATGCTCCAAAATAAGATAGCACACATATCAATTACTCTGATGAATATACTACATGTTCCCATTAAAAGACAAGTTACCAGAACTTAATAAACGCAAAATCCAGTTATAGACTGTTCACGAGAAATCCATCCAAAACATAATGACACTAAAATTTGAAAGAATGGGGAAAGGATGTAACAAATCAACACTAACCAATGGCAAAAACTATTACTGGAGATAAAGAGAAAAGGTTTTTTACTTCACCACAAAGGTATATGCATCTAAATTGTAGCCTTAAAACAGATAAAGCAAACATTTGACAGCCCTGTAAGGATGAACAGAAAACCTTTCATTGTGGCAAGGTAATTTAACAGGCTCCTCTCAGTAACGAATAGATCAAACAGACAAAACTGTAAGCACAGGGTAGAGATCATTTGAAAAAACTGCAACGAATAGCTGTTTGTTAGATAGATGGTATCCAACAATGTCTGAAAAGACTTTCTTTTCAAACTCACGCAGAACTTTCAGGAAACCCAGCTATAATCTCCACGAGCCCCGACAATTTCAAAGCCAATTTCCCTAAGCTAGATGCATGGAGGCAAAATAACATATCTGAAAATTAAGAAACACACTTAAGAAGAATGCATGATTTAAAGAGAAACAGAACTCACAAAATATATAGACTTGAAAAATAACAAAATGCTCTCGTTCCTGCTCGCTGGTAATTCTGACATAGGGTGACGAACAGCACTGACCTCTTCGGGTTTCCAGGCCGTCATTTTTCTGGGGCTGGTCACCACATCTTTTCTCCTTCGGTTAGCAGCTGAGTGTGGAAGCACTGTACCCCCTTAAACAAAAAGCTCACTTGTCAGAAATGAAGGCAGGCAAGACGACAGACATCCCATTAGTAATAACCCTACTAATACCTGATTTAATATGGTTCTCTACTAACGGGAAGTAAGACTAATCCCAGGGGCATGGACAGGGAGATAAGAGAGGGCTTATTAAAATGCCACTTATGCCAAAATGCTCAAGAAAACAACTCAGAGGCAGATCACAGACACGCAGAAGACCACTGAACAGTCCCCACTGGACAGATCTGGAAACAGTTGAGCATCAAAATGATTATGTGCAATGTGAAATAACAACCCCCCAAAATAAAAATTCACGAGCCTATGCTGATCTTAAACAGACAAATAAATGAAAGGGGGAAGAGCGAGGAGTACTGATTTACACGTGAATGCTGCGGTTAGACTGGCAAATGTCCAGAGGGGCCCGCCTTAGGAAAATCATCAGCATTTTGCACCATCATAGTGAAGATTGGACCAGATGAGAATGGTCCGTGGGTCTTGTGTCTGGGGAACAATTTGGACAAGGAGTAGGAGGATCTTTGTATGACCTTCCTCTAGACAGTTTATTATTTGTAAGAGGGGGAACAGTAACTATACTATGGAAAAATTAGATATCTTGACTGGTGATCAAAATTATCACCATCAATGAGGAGCAGATGGCCACAGCGTGCATCAAAGTGCATTCCACGGAGAAACACTTAGCATCGTTTGCAGAGCATTTTAAGAATACATAACTTAGTGATAATCAAGAGTGATACAAACATGGGGCAAAATGGGGACTATTCCATTCTTAAGCAGTAGGGAGAAGTTGGTCGCAGACAGTGCTGGTTGCCGCCGCCGCTACCGCCATCATTGTGCCAGCCCCTTGGGTCTCCACGAGGCTGGGCAATGCCCCAGAATGGGAGACAAGCCGATTTGGGACCAGGTTGGATCCAGCTTCATTCAGCATTACTAACAGTTATTTGATAACGACAGAACCCAACGGGGTGCAATTTATATTGATGCGTCCTGCCTTACGTGGGAAGGACGGCAGTTGCAGGGGAAAGCTGCCATTGTGGAGAGGTTGTCTAGCCTTCCGTTCTAGAAAATCCAGCACAGCATCACAACGCAGGACCATCAGCCCACGCCAGATGGCTGCATCCTCAGCATGGGTGTGGGCCAGCTGAAGGCCGATGACGACCCCATCCTGGGCTTTCAGCAGCTGTTTCCACTAAAGAGCATCAATGTGCCTGGGTGTGCACCAACGACATGTTCAGGCTGGCTCTGCACAACTCCGGCTGACCTCGTCTCAGCCAGGCACTCAGGCTGTTGCCCCCTCCCTCCTCCTCCTCCCGATGCTATTCACACTCCTCCAGATGCTCCAAGCATCATCCACCAGCCAGGCCGCAGTGGGAGGGGCGCCGTGCGCTGCTGCCGCCCAGGTGCTGTGCCTGATGTTTGGACACTAGATAGCCGCATCTGACAGAAGTTTGTGCTGTACCAGCGCATGCCTTGGAAAGACTTAAGTAATGCAAAAGGTTGTCCTTTTTTTCTTTCTTTTTAAAAAAAATCGACTTTGGGTAACCAACCCAAAGAAGTGAAGGAGAAAGCAGCTTCCTCACCACCCAGATACTGATTTGTTCAGATGTTTCAATGCCTCATTAGACAATAAAACCACAAAAATTTTCTTAACAACAACAAAAAGCAGTAGGGAATGGACACAAAAGAAATTAGTCATCGCCAAAAACTAGGGGGAGGGGAGACTGGAGAGTGACTGTTCATGGGTGTGGAGTTTCTTTTTGGGGAGATGGTTGAGCAATTTCATGGACATATTTTAAAAACCATTGAATTATACATTTTAAGCAGTCAGATTTTATAGTTAGGCGTTGTACTTCAACTGAAAATGAGTGGGTTAAAAAAGAGACATGAGAGTCTGCCAAGGGGGCAATGTATAAGAGATAAATAATCCATATTAGAGTAAACTAAAGGGACATGACAACCAAATTGGGGGAAATGCTGTGAAGGATATTACTGGGTCAACTGACAAACTTGGAATACTAATCGTAAATTAGATAGGGGAGTTTGTGTCAATGTCAAATTTACTGCAATCAGTGTCAATACCATTCCCCAGGAGGAAAGTGATAATTACAACACAGGCTGGCATGAATCACAAGAGAAGCTCAAGCAATGGGGTAAAACCAAGAGATGAAAGAAGCGTTTCCAATGAGACTAAAAGAAAGACATTTACTTGAAACCCATCTGGCTAACACTTTCCCCAATTCCTTGATGAGAGGCTATTAAAATTTAGGCCACAAGCTCAGTCGAGCTTTGGTAGGGATTTTGTTTTATTTTGATGGAGTTCACTGTTGAATCAGCAGATTGCAGAACATTCTGTAGTCCATTCTCTCATATCCTCACAAAGCCCCAGTTAGAGACTGGGGACAGCTCGTCTCTGAAGATGGCCTCAATGAGCCACTCCTCCCTGGATTGACAATTTTGTACAGCCCCTCCCGTATTGAATCTTGATGGACCTTGTGGTGTGCTATAAGCCACAACAAATAGACACAAAAATTAATAAATGTGGTGGAAGTACTCATATCACAGTGCCAACTCTGGCCCTAAGCTGGAATAAAGCCTGGCAACTTCTGTTTCTTGGGCTTTGGCAAACCCGACGCCACCATGGAGCTGCCAGAAATTCAAGCCAGATTCCAGAGAAGATGTGGAACAAGGGATGTCGTTACTGACGTCAAAGGAATCTTGGTTGAAAGCAGAGAGACACAGAAAGGTATTTACTTGTGTTTAATCGACTGTGCCAAGGCATTGGAGTGTGTGGACCCTAACAAACTATGGAGAGCCTGGAGGAGAATGGGAACTTCTGAACACTTCATTGTGCTCCTGCAGAACCTGTCCACAAATTAAGAAGCAGTCATCTGAATAAAACAAAGGAAGGCTGCATGGTTTCAAATCACAAAAGATGTGCATCAAGGTTATATCTTTTTACTGTACTTATTTAATGTGTTTGCTGAGAAAATAACCAGAGAAGTTGAACTATATGAAGAACTCAGCATCAGGATTGGAAGAAGGCTCATTAACAGCCATGTAAGATGCTACAAACTAGTTTGTGGACTTGAAACACTTCCTGATGAAGATCCAAGACTATTGCCTTCAGTATGGAGTGCAGCTCAATATAAATGAAGCAAAAATCCTCATAAATAGGCCCATTGCCAACATCATGAAAAATGGAGAAAAGACCAAAGTTGTTGTCAAGGATTTAATTTTACTTAGATCCAAAATCAATATTCTTATAAGTAGCAGTCAAGAAATCACATGAAAGCAGATGAACATTGGGCCTCTACTCAAGTACTCTCTCAACACAAGAACATTTTGTTCTAATAATCCGGCACCGGCATGCTGAGATGCTCACCTTCCCGACACGATTGCTGAAGACAAAGCAGGTGCATAAGCAAATGTGGTGAAGAAAGCTGATGGTGCCCAGCTATCTGCTTGAAGATAAACAAGCTGCCATCTAGCTGAGAAACGACAAAGCCTACATGGAAGAAGCACACCAGCCTGTGTGATAATGAGGTGTTGAAGGGATCAGGTATGAGGCATCAAAGACCCAGAACATAATGTGAATGAGGGGGGCAGTGGAGGCCCAAAGCCAATCTGTAAGCAATTGGAGATCCTCTTACAGGAGGGTTATGGGGAGAAGACAGGCCAGCTGACTCCAGGTACCAAAGATTCATAAGCCACCATGTGAAAACGCCTGGCTACCTGGCTGCAGTGACCATCAAGGAGATCACGTGGAAAGACATGCGAGGAAGGAGACCCTGGAGGTGACCTAGATAGAGAGAGGCCCAGCCTCCCAGCCTGTCACCCTTCCCCTCCTCCCTGCTCCTCCCCCC
>NW_022107407.1:15991740-16010709 GCF_000313985.2 Echinops telfairi | reverse complement strand
CGACAGAGGCGAGTGAGTCCAAGATCAGCAGGTCAGGCTGGTAGCTGCAGAGGCACATGAATCCAAAGTCAGAAGATAAGATGGTAAACCGCTTACAGATTGGCTTTGGGCCTCCACTGCCCCCCTCATTCACATTATGTTCTGGGTCTTTGATGCCTCATACTTGATCCCTTCAACACCTCATTATCACACAGGCTGGTGTGCTTCTTCCATGTGGGCTTTGTCGTTTCTCAGTTAGATGGCGGCTTGTTTATCGTCAAGCCTGATAGCTGGGCACCATCAGCTTTCTTCACCACATTTGCTTATGCACCTGCTTTGTCTTCAGCAATCGTGTTGGGAAGGTGAGCATCTCAGTGTTGGAGATCCTCTTACAGGAGGGTTATGGGGAGAAGACAGGCCAGCTGACTCCAGGTACCAAAGATTCATAAGCCACCATGTGAAAATGTCTGGCTACCTGGCTGCAGTGACCATCAAGGAGAACACGTGGAAAGGCATGCGAGGAAGGAGACCCTGGAGGTGACCTAGATAGAGAGAAGCCCAGCCTCCCAGCCTGTCACCCTTCCCCTCCTCCCTGCCCCACCCCCACCCCGCCATCTCACACACAGCATTGGAGATCTGTTAGAGCAGTGGTTCTCAACCTTCCTCATGCTGCGACCCTTTCATACAGTTCCTCAGGTTGTGGTGACCACCCTAAAATTATTTTTGTTGCTACTTCATCACTGTCATTTTGCTACTGTTAAGATTCAGGCAACCCCTGTGAAAAGGTCATTCGATCCCCAAAGGGGTCATGACCCCCAGGTTGAGAAAACTGCTGTGTTAGATGTTCCAGCCCAGCTGAGCCTCCAGATGCCTACACTTCAGCTGGGATCATGTGGAGCAGGCGCCCCACCCTCCCGCAGCTGAGCCCAGTCAACACACAGAATCATGACAGAAAACAAAATGGCAATGGATTGAATCCAGAGAGTTTTGGGGAGGCTTGTTACCAGGTCTAAGATGATGGAAACAGAAACTCCGGGAGTTCTGTTTAAAAATCGGACAACAGAAAAGTGGGTGAAGGGAGACGTCCGATAGTGTAACATATGACAAACTAATAATTTATAAATTATCAAGAGTTCAGGAGGGAGGGGGAGTGGGAAGGGAGGGGAGAAAATGAGGAGCTGATGCCAGGGGTTTAAGTGGAGAGCAAATCTTGAGAATGATGAAGGCAATGAATGTACAAATGATGTATGTATAGACTGTGATACGAGTTGTATGAGCCCCCAATAAAATGATTTAAAAAAAAAATCGGTCTGAACCAGTGGGCGGAGGTGACAGCTGACTCCTGCCGTCTGAATCCTTTGCTGAGCTTTCATCGGCTCTCTGGTGCGCTGTGCGCAGGGAAATGACACAGACTAGGTGTCTGCTCTGTGCCAGCCGCCTCTATCTTTCGTGGGAACGTAATAAGACCAATTAGATGTGCTGTGTGAATAGGACACAGCTGTGTTTACTTCAGAGGGTTGCACTTGCCCCTCGTGCTGGTTAGTAATCTGTGAAATCGAGCCAGCATAGGGTTGAAATGATCTTCTCTTGCATTCGCCGAATATAAAATACTCCTCTTCAAGGAGGCCTTTGCAAAAACAATTCAATGTAAAATCCAGTATTTAGACTGAATCCCCAAGAGAGGATTATGTTCTCAGCAAGGAAGACTATTAATAAATTAGTGAGTAAAGTAATGAATTAGGTACTGACACATGCCTGGGGCTTGGCAATACCCGGCATTGCTGAGTATGTACTGAGCATGTACGTGCCCGGAGCTCTTGTTGGGCATGGTTCACATGGCTTAGGAGTCTCAGATGCCACCAATGGTTAAGCATTGGCTAACAGAAAAGGGGGTGGGCCAAACCCTTTCAGAGGTACCTTGGAAGAAATGCCTGGTGATTTGCTTCTGAAAGGTCACCACCATGAAAACCTTCGAAGCACAGTTCCACCTTGAACACAGGGAGTAAACTTAAGTTCCTATCGACTCACTGGCACCTGGCTTGGTTTCATAGCTCGGAGGAAGTACAGCTATAATTTTACCCAAGTCAGTCTGACCCGAAACCCCTTGCTCTTACTTCAGCATTACGCAGTTTCCTTCACAAGGGTTTTCCTGCGTGGGTCTTTCTGTGTCTGCCTACAAACGTTTTCCTAGGTGGTTCAAGTAAAAGAGAGTCCCTCGATGCTATGATGCAGCTCTCTGTCCCAGGACAGGAAGTGAGTTCCTGAAGCTCTCAGCTCTTTTCTTGCCATCTGCATTCTGGCTGTCGTGCTCGGTACCCAGGGACCTTGCTGTCACTCCTACCACATCAGAGGCATTTTGTTACAGGCCCTCCAAAGGGCTGTGTGTTAGGCTGAGTTCTCTAGAGAAGAATATGTAGGAGGGGGTACCAGACAAAAAGAAACCCAAAACAAACAAAAAAACACCGGAAAACAAGCTCTGCTGGGCAGAACTTTTGTAGTATGCGTTTTTCCCGCTAGGTGAGCATGGAGCAAGTTGCTCTGAGTTAGTGCACTCAGTGGCTTCAACTGGGAAGGTTCTCTCTGGTCACAGTGAATTTTTTTGTAAAAGCAGTTTTGCTCGAACTGCTTTTTCGTGATGGTCAATTTAAGAGAGAATAGCACGCAACTGTGAAATTTTGTTTCCTCCTCAGAAAAAATGCCACAGGAACTGTTGTGATGTTGAGCACAAGTTTCAAGGACAACATTCTGGGAAAGACTCAAGTGTATGAGCGGTTTTCTCATTAAAAAAAAAAAAATGAAATGTCGATTGAAATCTCATGCTGGACATCCATCAACTTCCTGAACAGACAAAAATGTCAACAAAATTTGTGCAGCTGTGCTCGAAGACTGGCCACAGACCACTGAGATGGGGAAGTTACCTGGACTGTCTTGGAGCTTGTTCAGCAGATTTTAATGGAAGATTTGGGAAGGACAAGGGTCACTGCAAACTTTGTGCCTCGGGATCTGACTGACCAGGAAAAAGAACCATCAACCGGAAACATGCTGTGCTTTGAAAGAAGACGTCTGAATCCACCCAGACTTTTCCCCAAGGTCATTCCTGGTGATGAGGATGGTGCTATTCTTACGATCCTGAAACCAAACATAAATCAAGCCAGTGGAAGATGACATCATCACCTCACCCCGCCCCCCGCCCCCCCCAAAAGCTCAAGTAAGTGAAATCAAATATACTCCTTTTTTTATTGTGAGGGGGATATTCGTGCATTTGGGGTTGGTTCCACCAGGTCAGACTTAATCAAGCTTTCTAGTTAGAGGTTCTGAAAAGATTGTGGAACAGTGTGTGACAAAAAAGGCCTGATTGTGGCAGATGAGGGACTGGTTACAACACCATGACAATACACCTGGTCATGCAACCATCTCAGTGTGCCTGCTTTTGGTAAAAAAACAAAACTGCATTCTCCTCTTGCCCCACGTACCTTACTCCCCTGACCTCACTTTTTGTTTTCATGATGAAGAGGGACATGAAAGGACAGCGATTTGATGACGTAGAATTAGTGAAGAAAGAAACAAGGGTGGTGCTGTCAGCCATCCAAACAGATAAGTTTGAAAAGTGTTTCCAAGAGTGGAATCACAGATTTGCCAAATGTATTGGGTGTGATCAAAAGTACTTTGAAGGTGATAAGGTTGTTTTGTAAAAAAATTTAAATATATAGCTTCAAAAAAATTTTATATGAAGAAAATGACTAGAAGTGGCTAAATCCAGTCATTGTACTCAAAACTCACGTCCGTCGAGTCAATTCTGACTCATAGTGAACTTATAGGTGTAGGTAAAACTGCCACTGTGAGTTTTTGACACTGTAAATCTTTACAAGAGTAGAAAGCCTCGTCTTTCTCCCAAGGAGAGGCTGGTCAGATGCTAAGGTGGAAGCATCTCCTGAGTTGCATCGATGAAGTAGAAAGTAGAAGGACAAAGCAGGAAGCCCACAGGCTGGTGGGTGCAGAGGCAGATGAATCCAAAGGCAGCAAGTCAGATGGCAGGCTGCTGGTGGCTCCCAGGATTGGCAGACAATATGGCAGGCCATTATTCAAGTCCAAAGAACATCAGGTCCACAGACTCTACTTACATAGGAATTGGGGACCATCCAGAGGAAACTTCATCAGGGCATTTCACCTTAATCTTATAATGGATTGGAGATCACAGTAGGCCCCCTTATGGAATTGATTACATCACATTAGGTCACATTATGAGAGATTACTAGGCTTTTATTGTCAAACCATTGAGGATCCTGGCCAACCTAAATTGACACACACTTAATTACTTCAAGTTACAAGTTCTGCTGCCCATAAACAGAGACTCTCTGGATGGTGCTGGTAGGACAGGGGATTTTGATTGATGGCAGGGAAGCTCCCGCTGAATCCCCTACATTTAACTTTCTAAGCAGAGGTTGATGTTGTTACATTTAGAAGGACCTGCGACTTGCCCGGTGGGGACGCCTGTTTTGTACTGACTCGGTGGTTATGCCTTCATGTTAGTCGGTGTTTACATTGGCAAGAATCTCTGGGTGATGAGCTCACTGCCAAATGAAAGGTTCGAAGTTTGAGTCTGCTGAGTTTTATTTCTCATCAGCCAGCACCCTTCACTAAGGGTATTTAAACAATACCAGCTTTGGTGTGGTCACAGTTTTCAGGGCTATGCAGTGGGGAAAATAGGCTGGTCTCACAGCTGTGACCTAAGCAACCCTTGAAATTGTCAATGGCTCAGTCCTGTGTGCATGCCACAGTAGCTTTGCCAGGTGGAATGTGACTGTAAATTATAAACCTGCTAGTCATACTATTTAAATGTCAACATCATTATTTAAATGGCATCAAATATATTTTGGGTAGAGTAAGAGTCATGAAAGGAGGCCTGGAGAAATACTAAGTGTATGCAACAGAACAGCAAGGGGAGCAGAGCAGTGAAGTCCCCAGGGAATACCAAAAATAGACATTGGGTCCAGGGCGTGGTACCTGTCAAACCAGAAAACACTCCCAAAAGTCAACAAACAGACCTTGAATTATTTATAGGCTTTTCTTCTCCCCCCGCCCCCCCACCCCCCCGTTGTTTTTTTTTGTTTGTTTGTTTTCTTTTGTTGCTTTGTTTCCGCTCTGTCTTGTTTTTTGTGCATATTATTATCTCTGCAGATAATATAGGCAGATCAGATAGGCAGGATAAACAATCTGGAGGAGAAAACAACTGAACCAAGGTTCAGGCGTGGGAGGTGACATGGGAGAGGGGTAGGCAGGGGAAAGGAAGTGGCTATTAACAAACCCACGGACAAGGAAACAACAATTGATCCAAAATCAGTGGCAAGGAGGGTGATATAGTACGAGGCCTGGTAGGGTTTGATTAAGGGCAATGTAACTAAGAGGAATCGCTGAAACCCAAATGAAGGCTGAACATGACAGTGGGACAAGAGGAAAGTAAAAGGAAATAAAGGAAAGAACTAGGAGGCAAAGAGCATTTATAGAGGTCTAAATACAGGCATGTGCAGATATAAATATATTTATATATGAAGATAGGGAAATAGATCTATGTACATCTATTTATAGGTTTAGTATTAAGGTAGCAGATGTACACTGGGCCTCTACTCAGGCACTCCCTCAATGCAAGAATACTTTGTTCTATTTTTAGCCTGGCATTCCATGATGCTCACCTTCTCGACAAAATCACTGAAGACAAAGCAGGTACATAAGCAAATGTGGTGAAGAAAGCTGATGTGCCCGCCTGTCAAAAGATATAGCGTCTGGGGTCTTAAAGGCTTGAAGATAAACAAGTGGCCATCTAGCTGAGAAACAACAAAGCCCACATGGAAAAAGCACACCAGCCTGTGTGATCACGAGGTGTTGATGGGATCAGGTATCAGGCATCAAAGAACAAAAAAATCATATCATTGTGATTGAGGGGGAGTGCGGAGTGGAGACCCAAAGCCCATCTTTAGGCAACTGGACATCCCCTTTCAGAAGGGTCGCAGGGAGGAGATAAGCCAGTCAGGGTGCAGTGTAGCACCAATGAAACATACAACTTTCCTCTAGTTCTTTAATACTTCCCCCCCTCACTATCATGACTCTGATTCTACCTTACAAATCTGGCTAGACCAGAGCATGTATGCAGGTACAGATAAGAATTGGAAACACAGAGAATCCAGGACAGATAAACCCCTGAGGACCAATATTGAGAGTAGCCACACCAGGTGTGTAAAGGGAAGGTTGGGGTAGAAAGGGGCAACCAATCACAATGATCTACATATAACCCCCTCCCTGGGGGGTAGACAACAGATAAGTGGGTGAAGGGAGACGTCAGACAGTGCAAGATATGACAATAATAATAATTTATAAATTATCAAGGGTTCATGAGGAAGTGGGGAGCGGGGAGGGAAGGGAAAAAAATGAGGAGCTGATACCAAAGGCTCCAAGTAGAAAGCAAATGTTTTGAGAATGATGGTAACAGATGTACAAATGTGCTTGACACAATGGATGGATGTATGGATTGTGATAAGAGTTGTACAAATGCGCTTTACACAATTGATGTGTGTATGGATTGCGATAACAGTTGTATGAGCCCCTAATAAAATGTTTAAAAAAAAAAAAAGAGTTGTAAAAACTCATATCCCAATAAAATGATTTTTTTAAATGTCTAGGAATATTAACAAGGAATATATGTGAGGAAAAGAAAGCTTTTAAACTCTGAGGGGTATAAATGGAAAGAGATACATAAGAATTAATATTTGAAAGGATGTCTACTTTTCTCAAATGAAGTTATAAATTTAATGTAACTCCAATAACATTTCAACTTGTTTATAAGCCGGAAGCATCTGGTCTTCATTTGGAAGGAAAATAGGCAAGAATAACAAAAGCAGTTTGTTAAAGAAGAGTCGTGCCGGGATGGAGATAAACTGTTAACAAACTGTAAAACCTACCGAAAATTTGCAGTGTTTAAAGCACTCGTTGTTGGTCAAAGAATGGAAATTTTTAAAGTTCAATAAAATAATATACAGGTTAGAATTAAACATACAATGACAGTCCTCACAAATCTTTGAGAAGTAAATGGTTACTCAATACTTGGTGCGTGCACACTTATGTATTTTAAGAAAAGAATATTTAAACTTTAATCAAATCACAAAGGATCTCGAGAAAAATGCAAAAGACAAATCATAGAACAAGCAAACAAAACCCACTGTGAATATGTATGAAGTCTAAAGGGAGACATAGTTTTACTGTAAAAAGTGGTGGAAGAAATTGTAAAGCCAAGACTGATGGATCCAACTATGTAAAAAATTAAAAACAGTCAAACCCAGCAAAAGTGGAAATAAAAGACATATAAAAATTGGAGGAAAAGTTTGTAACAAGCATTATAGTCCAAAGGACAGTCATAATTTCTGACAAAGGAAAATGAAAATTGCTACAGGTGGAGAAATATATCACCGTACCAATCATAAAGAGATACGCAGATCGTAATTCACTTGCAGTCATCATTCTGAGTGCAATCTAAACAGGCATTACGTGTACTCTGGTGTGAGGCAAGAAGAGCACAGACCCGACGAGTGACTCTTCCCAAATTACTGACTATTCATTGGATCAAGGTTTTGAGTAACGGGGTGAAAAGACTTGTCATCCCAAAGCAATGTGGTGAAGGCGTGGTGAAGGGACCAGGAGGTCTTGGCTATCAGGAAAAAATACATCCAGGGCAGTGATGGGACCTGAGTGATGTAACAACTGCTCGCTACCCTAATGACCATTTTAAGTATTAAAAAAATGATGTCTTGAAAGGTGGTTTGTTATTTCACACAGTGAATGCGTCAATAAGAATTTAAAGTGGGACACCAAATAAGAGTATGTTATAAGAGTTTTAAAATATTTATTTAAAAGATTAAATAATACCTGACAAACAATAAAATTGTTAATATTCCCATATTGCTTATTGATTGGTGCCCTGACTGGCAATATTCTTCACTTTAATCTGAGCATCCTCAGCTGTGGGATTTATCCCCTGAACCATCTTTTCACTGTAGGAGTAGGAGCCCATTCCTCTAGAACGCGGTTCTCAACCTTCCTAATGCCATGAACCTTAATACAGTTCCTTGTGTTGTGGTGACCCCCAACCATAAAATTATTTTTGTTGCTACTTTATAACTGTAATTTTGCTACTGTTATGAATCGTAATGTAAACATCTGATATGCAGGATGTATTTTCATTGTTACAAATTGAACATAATTAAAGCATAGTGATTAATCACAAAACAATATATAATTATATATTGTGAAATATTTATTTCTAATTGCAAATAAATGAAAACTTGTCTTGAAGCATGGTGTGGCATGGATAACAGTCTTCATGCCGGGTACTTGTATGTGGGTGTATCTGCATGTAGGCGGACCTGCCTGGAGATGGATAGAGGGGCCGTGTCTCAGTTTCTCAGACTTGTTTACCTTCAGGCCTTTAAGACCCCGGATGCTATATCTTTTGATAACCAGCACCATCAACTTTCTTCACCACCTTTGCATATGCACACATTTGTCTTTAGCGATTGTGTAGGGAAGGTGAGCATCATGGAATGTCCATTTAATAGAACAAAGTGTTCCTGCATTGAGGGAGTACTTGAACGGAGGCCTAATGTCCATCTGCTACCTTAATACTAAACCTACAAATATATGTACATAGATCTATTTCCCCATCGTCATATATACATATATTTACATATGTACATGCCTGTATTTAGACCTCTGTAAATGCCTTTTGCCTCCTAGTTCTTTCCTCTATTTCCTTTTACTTTCTTCTTGTCCCACTATCATGCTCAGCCTTCATTTGGGTTTCAGTGATTCCTCTCGGTTACATTGCCCTTGATCAATCCCTACACCCTCCTTGCCACTGATTTCGGATCACTTGTTGTTCCCTTGTCCCTGGGTTTGTTAACACCACTTCTTTTCCCCCCACCTCCCCCTCTCCCATTTCCCCCAGGAACCATTGGTCCAGTTGTTTTCTCCTTCAGATTGTTTATCCAGCCTATCTTATCTAACTAGACCTGCAGAGATAATAACATGCACCCAAAAAAACCAACAAGACAGAGCAAAACAAAGCAACAAAAGAAAACAATGACAAAAAATAAAAAAATAAAAAGCCTGTAAATAGTTCAAGATCTGTTTGTTGACCTTTAGTGTTTTCCACTCCAGTCTGATGGGATGCCACGCTCTGGCCCCAGGTCTATTTTTGGTACTCCCTCGGGACTTCCTTGCTCCTTGTCCTAAATTTTTAATATCATTTGCTTTTTCTTAGATTGAGGTCTTTCATTGTTGTATATGATCATTGTTGTTGGGTCCTCTTTTCCTCCCTGTTCTTTGTCCTTGTTTCATGTTTTTCTGAATAGGAAAGCCAATATTCATGTCAAGGGTCACTCAAATAATAATTACCTGGGGCAAGAGAGGGAAGGGTGTTGGTAAGGGGAAGTCAACACCCATGGATACAGAAGGAAGAAAATGTTCTGAAGTTGATTGTGGTGATGATTGCACAGCCCTTCGTGTGAATAAATTATTGAATTATATGACCTGGTCATGACAGCTCAATAAAACCAATAGAAGGAAAGCAATGTGTGAAATTTTCCTGAGCCTTGATTCAAACAAGACAACAAAATCATTTAGCAATCAAGTAGGGGGATTTACACATGGATTGAGTATAAAATTATTGCATATGTAGTTGGTTTAAAATGTATCACCTTATCATTATGGTCCTTACGGTCCATTTTAAATGTGCTCTACTTTTTAATACGTTCCACTTTGGTTTTGATTGAGGTTTTTTTCTGTTTTAATTTGTTACTGTTGTTGGGTTTTGTTGTTTTTTGATGTTTTCTGTATATAAAATTCATGATAGGTAAATCTATAGAGAGAGTAACTGAATTAATGATTTCTTGGGGGTACGGCAGGGGAAGTTGGGGGAAAATGGGAAGCTAATAGCAATGAGTACAACAATAAGAATTAAGAAATGTTCAAAAACTGATTGTAGTTACGATTGTACAGCTCTTCTTGATGTGATTAAACTATTGAATTGTATGAATGTATGCCAATTATATGCCGATAAAACTCTTTTTAAAAGAATCAATTAGGGAGATTTATACATGGATTGACTATAGATTTATATTCCATTAGAGGTTTTAACATGATAGTTTATGAATTCTTTATTTGCTCAATATTTGTGTTGCACATAATCACAGTGCCATTCCATTTTAAAGTCAAATTTCACATGACCTGTGTGTCAACTATTGTGTGTATTATCCCTGATGGCAACTTTAACATTTCTGAAAATTACCAAATCAGTATATGTTGTGGTATTTTGACTTGCAAAGAGTTCACTATATGAAAAGTTGATTTCACAGAAAATTAAAAACAATTTGTACAGCTTAAATACATAATATGAATGCAGAACTATGATAGAAGATAATGCTGAATACATGTGGGACTTGGTGACTAGGTTTGTTCCACACCTTCCAGCCATAATAATGTAATAAATAGAATATGAAATTGTTTAAGATATTGATTCTAGTTTTGGCTTGTGAAAGGCATCTCCATAAATATTTGACAGCTTTCATGAAAAAAAAAGCAAGGGAGCTTTAGAAACATTTATTTTTTTCAACGTCCATAAACTCTGCGGAGTGTCTAGGGGTCATCCAAAGGAATCTAGTATCACTGCCATAAAATAATACAATTATATTTTTAACTCTGCTTTAACTTTGTGTGTGATTTTATGTTTATGATGTTAATGATCCCTCAGTGTATAAAATGACAATGGATCATTTCGGGTTTGTTTCCTAAGTAGGCTTCAAAGTTTATGGAAAAATGGAATTGCAAGCCCATGGTGTTTTCCTGTGAATTTTTGAAGCTTCCCTCAAGATATATTGCATATATATGTATGTATATGTAGGTGCCTATATATCTGTGTATTGTTACTTGCCTTCCAATTGACTTCAACTCTCGGTGACGTTATGTGTAGCAGAACTAAACTTTGCCCGCTCTTATGTCGTCGTCATGGTAATTGGGGTCTGTGAGTCTACTTTTGCATCTATTTTATCAATCTATTTCATTGGGAGCGTTCTTCATTTTACTTGACTGTCTAGTTTGACAACCATGCTATGCTTTTATAACAATTGCTATTTCCTAATGGTGTTCCCCCAATAAGCAAGTTAAAGACTGACCATATTTGCTTATAAGGAATATTTTGACAATAATTCTTCTAAGACTGATTTGTTTGGGAAAATATATTCAATGTTCTTTGACAACAACAACAACAAAAGAAATTACTAATTTTAAAAATTGTGGCTATACATTTTTAAAAGGAATTCTATCAAGTCCTTACCTCTTAGAGAAGTCTATTGAAGTATTAATAGATAACCTGTTGTCCAGGACTGGATTTCACACAGTCCATTGGGATTTTTGCTTTTAGGTAGGGCTCAATGAGTCATAGTATGCAAACACTCCTATTGTAACAACTAGGAAAAACAGTGAATACATCACAGAAATGTCATCTTTTTAGGAACTTTGGAAAGGTCTGAAAGCAATGGAGCCTAGACCAGCTTCTCTCTTCCATAGAAGAGAGCCTTTGGGAGGGAGTTGACCATTTCCAGCTATCCCTTTCTGGGTGTAGTCGTTACACTTTGGCCTGCTAATGGCAAGGTTAGCAGTTTGAAATCACCAACTGCGCCTCAAGAGAAAGCTGAGTCTTTCAAACCCCAAAGGGGAGCAGTCCGACCCTGTCCTTGGGGTTGCTGTGAGTCAGTGGTAGGGAGCGTTGGGTTTTGCTTTTTGCCTTTCCTGAGAGCCTTGCAAATTCTTGCCATGCGTTGAGGCTCACGTGTGCCAAGCACAAAAATTCCCATCACCAGGAAAGAAACCTCAGTGGAGCTGTTACGTTTCTGTGGAGCTGTTATGAGGGGCTAGAGACTAGAGGAGTCCAAAATGTGCAGCTGATATTCCTCCTGGTGTGTTTACTTCAGTCAATATTGACAGCAAATACAATATTTCGTTTGGGGGGGTGGGTTCTTTAACAGCAGAAGGACATTTTTGTTAGCCTATCAATAATTTGAAGACAAAAATCCCACCATTTGAAGGGGACTCTGCTTCAAATCCCTAACCAGTCTTCTCCTCAAGACAGCTGCAAGGTTTTGACACTTGTAGGGGAGGATGCAAAAAAAAAAAAAAGGGTAACCCCCCCTCCTCTAAAGGGCAGAACGGAGTACCCAGCATGACAATCAGCAGTCTGCTAGTCCATGATGCTCTCTTCTGCAGACAGTCAATGGCCTTGTTTTGACTGCTGATATTAGGCTGTTGATATCATTTCTTTCAACAGAGGTAGTTGGTTTGATTTTGTGTATTCCATCTAGTGAAGATCACTTGTATGTTTTTGAAATGTGGCATTGTCAATGAATAAGTCATTGGTATTACAGAATTCTATCATGTGATCTCCAGCATCATTTCTGGGACCAATGTCATCTTTTCCAAAGATCAATCCTTCCTCTTTGCGTCCCACTTTCAAAGTCTAATCACCTGTAATTATCCATGCATTTGATTTCATATTTAATCAATTTCAAACTGCAAAATATGATATAACTTCTTAGTTTCTTCAACGTTGGTTTTAGTGATTAGTGGGTAAATCTGAATGATAGCCATATTAACTGTTCTTTCTTGTAAGCATACGAATACTATCCTATCACTGACAGCATTGCTCTTCAGAATACATCTTAAAAGGCTCTTTCGAATGATGCCATTCCTCTTCATTCTGTCATGCCAAACATAGTAAACGATTTGTCTAATTGAAAATGGCCAGAACCAGTCCATTTAGGCTTGTTGATGTTTACTATTTCTGTCTTTACGTGTTCCATTTCATTTTGACAACTTCTAATTTTTCTAGATTAAAACTTCATACCTTCCACATTCCAATTACTAATGGATATTTGCAGCTGTTCCTTCTCATGTTGAGTCATGACACATCAGCAAATGATGGTCCTGAAAGCTTTGTTTCATTTACATCATTAAGGTCAATTCTATTTTGAGGAGGCAGCTCTCCCCTAATTATCTCTGAGTGACTTCCAACCCGAGAGGCTTGTCTTCTGGCATTATATCAGAAAAACATTCCACATCTATTCATAAGGTGATACTTGGCTAGATTGGACTTCCTCTTCCTTCTTCCTAGTCTGCTAACTTAGTCTGTAAACGCCACTGAAATCTGGCCCTGCTGGTATCAGAGTCATAGCTTCTGGCATCTCACCGCACAGGCCACCAGTGTATGACATAGTGACAGATGAGTGTTGGGCATTTGGAATAGCAAGGGCAAAAAAGAAATCAAACTAAAATAGACAAATGCATGCATACATACATAGGTGTATAAAAAAAGGAATGTGATAGGAAAGATGACCAAGTGGTAGAGCGAGTATGTGAACAGGAAAAACATCTTCAAGGCTTTAGAAAATAGAGAAAGACATATCTGTTCAAGAGAGTTTTAAAAGGAAATTAGGAAAGTATGGCATAACTATTCCCATTGAACCCACAGCAGAATTCCAAGACAGGATATTGGGTGCTCCTGAAAAAGAGATCATGTACTCTGGCTTAGTTTATACAATAGGGTGTTCTGCCAGGCAAATCCAGAGCACAGCCATGAAGTATAACCTTGGGTTGGACCTGAGAATTGCTACCTATGTCAATGCCATTGAAAAAGTCTTCAAGGTATACAATGAAGCTGGTGTGACCTTCACATAGATGGATCCCAGCTGGCTTTTCTGCTAACCTCTCCACCTGTAACTTCTACAAATCTATCACAAGTTTACATGTAATCACAGACAACTCTCTCCCATGACTTATTATATAGTAATGTACTCCATTTGCAACAAGTCAATTAAAATCAGCCCCATTAAAAGAAAAAAAAAAAGATGAGGGGATCATGCCCAAGCTGATGAATATAAAGGTAGAAATCACCCAGGCCTTAAGGTCATTTGGGGTATTTTGCCTTTGAATAGAAAGTCCCTTCCATCTGGCTTTGCTTCCCAGCTCAGTGGCTGCATACCAGTATGTTAGTAATCATTGTTTAGAAGGAGCTCTGATTGTCCGCGAGCAGCCAGTGGCTTGCATTCTTTACCCTGGACAAGTCTTAGATATGCTATGACTTTGACACAACTAAGGAGTAGATGTGTGGCATTTTCAGAAAGAGACATGATTCTAAAGTGAGTAACTGATATTTCTCGTCAGCAAAATACTCAGTTTGGCAAGTTTCTAACAAAACCAGTTTCTTTTTATGTATTTTCTTCTTTTAGAATAAAATAAGTATCTACTGCTCTAATACAACTGCCTTGAATCACTTAACAAGGCTAACCTTGTCTCAAGCAGATAATGCCTATAAACATAAATGAAAAGTCTATTATTTTTATAACATGAGACAGTATCATTTGTAGCTTATCAGGTGTGCATTACTGCCCAGCAAAGATGAAGCCAGATAGAGAACTATGTTTTCTTCTTTACTGCAGATGGTGGAGGCTATTTTTGTTAAGACTCTCTGAACTTACTAACTATAATCATAATGCATAGTCCAAAGAATACAGTAACCTCCTTACCCTATTACTAATTTCTCTTTTCTTTTAAGGGTATATCATGTTGGCTACTTTGATAAAAATTCAGATATATTATCCCAGAAAAATAAACACTCTCTCCCAGTTTTGTTGGTGACTCTGAGCATTGCCGACGACGGTTCACACTGCCTAACGCTGTGTCCTTCACCCCTCAGAGGCCCTAGAGTCTGCCCACGAGCTTAATGAACCAAGTCTGTAAACAACTTTGGATCGAGTGTTGTGTTGGGATGTGCTTGGGTAGGGCCTTTTGAAAAATAATGTCTCAATGAAATGCTAGATATTATTTGTGTAATGAATGAGCACCATTTTCATCCTTTCTTTCTTTCTTCTTTTAACAATACCCTTTCAAAAATGTCTAACTACTTTGTAACTGCATGACTTAAACCTGGTAATAGATCAATTCTTAAAAATCTACCATTTCAAAAAAAAATAAAGAAAAATAAAGAAAGCAAGAAGAGATATCTTGTGACATGACTCAGGCTCTGAATTGTTTTCTAAAGTTGGTAGATGTTTGGGGGTGAGATAGGCAGCATTTTTCCAGGGAAATGTGTATGGGGAGGAGATATAAACATGTTTAGTTTTTAAATGACTCTTAGAAAGAAGATTTTGGAACCAAGTCACCAAGATAATGGGAAAATATGGAGAATTTAGAGTTGAAGCAACAAAGTTGGAGCCTAAGTAAGAGTTAATGAACCCTGATCTTAGGAAAAGAAACCATCAGAGATAGAAAACACTGGATTTCTAAGCTAATGAAACTATTGGCTCGATTCAGTGAAAAAAGATTGGTAATTTGTTAACTCATGTTCACACAGATTTTGTAGTTTGTGAATGATTCCCAAGTCATGGTCTCATGTCTCGGTGACTAAGAGGTTGGCAGAGCAGGGTGGTACTGGTCTAATTAGCCCTTTTATGAAAGAGGAAATGGGGCTCTCAGATGTGGTTGCAAAGGCAGTAAGTAACAAAGCCTCCGTTCTTTTCCTTTTTATGATCCTTCCTATAGTGTAAATAGATACATTTTTATCATAAACTTACAGGATAAAATAAGAGCATATACTTGAAATTATTTTGAAGGGAATCAAGTATTGTGAACAAAAACCCTGGGGCTGGGCATGCAGCAGACCCCCAGAGGGACTCAACTAGCAAACACCGAATTCCAATAATTCAAATATGAGTGGGCAGCGACTGTCTTCAAAGGAATTGAACATCTATCTTTGTGTTTACAGGGACTCAGTCATCAGATGCAAGAGATCAGAAGGTTTGTTACTAGCCAAACCTTGGGCATCAGCCCAAGTCAAAAGTACATTCTGTCTCCTCTTCCAATATTTAACAGAGCACGATGACCTGTGATCTAACTGCCTGTCTGTTATGAATGCATAGGGAGTGCTGGAATTGATGAAAGTGCTCTAGTTTGAATTTGGAGAAATCCAGGGGAATTTTTTATACGTTACATTAAGGATTTAGATGTGTCTCCTCAGCTTACTTTTCAGCTGGATATTCCATGTTTGTTTTATAGATGTTCAGAAAGTGTTGCAGATGGGTGGACATTCAGGGCAGGAAACTTGTCCTCATTCTTCTCTATGTCCCCATAAGGGAGAGGGGGTCCCCCACACATGCAGTGTGTCCTCATCGTTCTCCTGTGGAGGGCCTGGTGGTTTTGAACTGCTGACCTTGTAATTAACAGCCCAACATGTAACCACTATGCCACCAGGATTCCCAAATAAGGTGTAAGGAATTCTAATGAGGGATTGGTCAGTTTTGCCATCCTGCTAGGCCGAAGAGTGCCCATACTAGCGTGCAAGAGGGACCTCACGGCCCTCAAGATGGAAGAGCCAGGAGTGGAGTGCGTCCTTTGAGCTCAGTGGTACTGCATGAGAAGCTCTGAGACTGAGGACACAGAGAACTGTAACAGAGACCGTGAGAAGCAGTGGCAACACAATGTGAACAGCACAGGCAGCAGGACCAGGAGATCAGCAGGCAAGGATACGGCAAGCAGCGAGAAAGCTGGCTCCACCTTTCCCTTCCCCTCCTGGTATCGCTGCTCTAATTATTGGTCCTGAGGGGGGTCATAATAGTGTGTGTGTGTGTGTGTGTGTGTGTGTGTGTGTGTGTGTGTGTGAAACATTAGAGAACTGGAGGATGTTGTGTGTTCCGTAGGTGCTCTGCTGCACCCTGGCTGTCTCATTCTTTCCTTGTGACCCTTCTGTGAGGGAATGTCTAACTGTCTATAGATGGGCCTTGGGTCTACACTCTAACCCTCATCATTTGCATCGGTATATTTGTTTTGGGTCTTCTGGTATCTGATACCTGATCCCGTCAACACCCCATGATCACACAGGCTAGTATGCTTCTTCCATGTAGCCTTTGCTGCTTCCCTGCTAGATGGCCGCTTGTTTGACTTCAAGCCTTTAAGACCCAGACACTATATCTTTTGATAGCTGGGCACCATCAACTTTCTTCACCACATTTGCTTATGCACCCATTTTGTCTTCAGTGATCATGTTGGGAACGTGAGCATCACAAAATGCCAGGTTATTAGAACAAAGTGTTCTTGTGTTCTTGAATAGACACCCAATACCCATCTGCTACCTTAATACATAACATTTAAATATATGTACATAGACCTATATCTCTATCGTTATATATTACTATATTTAATATGTGCATGCTTATGTTTATACCTTTATAAATGTCTTTTGGCTTCTAGTTCTTCCCTCTATTTCTTTTTACTTTCCTCCTGTCCCACTATCATATTTGACCTTCAGACTCTCAGTGCTTTCTCTCGGCTACATTGCACTTGATCAAACCCCATTAGGCATTCTACACCCTCCTCACCATCAATGTTATATCTCTTATTGTTCCCTTGCCCCTGGGTTTTCTGGCTCCCCACTCCCTTTCTCCCACCTCCTGGAAGAAAAAATTTTCGAAGTCTCAGAGAATCCCTGTAGATAAGATCCCAAGAAACAAGAGATGACGGTGAGAAATCAAAATGGATTAGAACAGGAATGTGACTCGCTGTGGAGAGGGAAGAGGAAGGGCACTGGAGAGCAGCGGGCGACTGAGGAGCATCCTCAGGCTCTGCATGATCATTTGTTGGCGGGGAGCAGCCAGCGGACAGCAGTGACAGCGATGAGCCTCCCCGCTGCCCTGCCTCAAATGCACCCTGGCCGAGCTTTGGAGCTTCCACGGCCTTACAGGACCCACACAGCCTCCTGGCCATTAACGGCGAGGTGTTCGACGTGACCAAAGGCCGCAAGTTCTACAGCCCTACGGGCCATGTAGGGCCTCTGCTGGCAGGGCTGCATCCAGGCACCTGGCCGCATTTTGCCTGGACAAGGCAGCCCCGAAGGAGGAGTAGGAAGACCAGTCTGACCTCTGTGCCACCTAGCAGGAGACCCTGAGTGACTGGGACTCTCAGTTCACTTTCAAGTATCATCATGTGGGCAAGCAGCCAAGGAAGGAGAGGAGCCAACTATGTACTCCGTTGAAGAAGAACCAAAAGATGAGGACAGAAAAAACCGATGAGGGCATTCTGTGGAAACATATCTTGCAAAAAAAATTTCTAACAGTCCAGTCTGTCCTTATAAGCATTGTGATTTCAATATTTAGAAGAGTTTTGAACTTGCTTTAGATTTTTAAAATTGTTTGTAACATCACTAGAGGCACTGAGAAAATGAAATTCCGTCTTAGAATGTACATGAGATTGTGTGTGTGTGTGTGTGTGTGTGTGTGTGTGTGTGTGTGTGTGACAAATCAGAAAGTGGACTACAGTACTGTAACAGAAATGATAATATTCTTTCTTGTCCCTTCTTCAGCTGTCCTTAGCACAGGCCTTCAGTTTAAGACTTCACTATTTCCCTAAACAGGTAAAAATCTTAGATATGCAAAGAGCTTCAACCTCCAAGAACAAAGGACCAACTTTCAGTCATGATGTTCTTTAAAGAACTTTCTTTTTCAATTGAGTGAACTGCATGATCTCTGTGTATCTACCTCTAAAGTAAATCTGCAGTGTTCCAAAGAATTTGGGGTTGATTCAAGAGAGCTGTCCAGTAACAAAATGGAATCTCAAAGCTGGATTCCCTGGCCAAACAAAAAAAAAAGTTTCTAAGGACTTTGTATGAAAACTAGGTCTTGCCCCTCAGAGAGGGGTCCCAGGGAAGAGATGAGCCAGTCAGGGTGTAGTATAGCACTGATGAAACACACAAATTTCCTCTAGTTCTTTGGTGCTTCCTTCACCCCATTATCATAACCTCAATTCTACCTTACAAATCAGATTAGACCAGAGCATGCACACTGCTATAGATAAGAGCCCGCAACACAGGGAATCCAGGATAGATAAACCCCTCAGGGCCAACAA
>NW_022107407.1:15984868-15991640 GCF_000313985.2 Echinops telfairi | reverse complement strand
GGTATCAATCACAAGGATCAATCTATAACCCCCTCCCAGGGGGATGAATAACAGAAAAGTGGGTGAGGGGCAATGGAGGACGATGTAAGATATGGAAAAAATAATCTATAACTTATCAAGGGTTCATGAAGGAGGGTGGGTGGGGGAGGGAGGGGAAAGAAATGGAAGCTGATATCAGGGGCTCAAGTGGGAAGAGAATGCTTTGAAAATAATGATGGCGGCATATGTGCTTGACCCATTGGAAGAACGTATGGATTGTGATAAGAGATGTAAAAGCCCCAAATAAACATATTAAAAAGAAAGAAAACTAATTCTTGAATAGACAAAAGTAAAGCTTACAATGGGAAAGAAAATGGGAAAATACGCTGGCTTTCCTCCAGCCTTAAATTTACGAAGATGCTGGCATGATCTTCCCAGCCCCCATTTTCATGGTGAAGGAAGAGCTATTTTACACAATTTGAAGTGAGGGGAGGGTGTACTGAGGTACAGGTGTGTGCTCGCCTAAGAACCTTCATTCACATCCCCAAAGAATGAGGAAGCAGTCCACATCCCACGATCCACGTGGTTTTTAATGGTCTACTTACTCCTCAGGTGTAACAGTCAGTCTTAGGTGGTTACGAAATTATAGCCCCTGAAAAAGCAGTGGTCCAAGTGTCTTCAGTCTTTGATGTAGGTTTTTGGTTAACACTAAACTTAGCTTAAATAGACTGTACAGTTGTATGAATTTGCAAAAGTATTATATGAACAACTAGTGAGGTTTCAAATTCTTGTAGGTCAATAGTTATTGTATTTTCTTGTGAGGTGTGTTTAATGGTTTTACCTCAGATCAGAAAGTAAAATGAAGTGCCTTGGTCAGTTGATAAAATTGTTTTGCCCAAATAAAATCAGGATTGTAGCAAGAATGTTAGGACATCTATGGTACCTTCTAGAACTTTGCAGCATACAACCCATTTATCTGAGTGCATCAGCTCTGAGACATTTATCATTCAGCATTGTGCCTGAGGGCTAAAGAAAGGAAATAAGACCAATAATAATAATAATATTAGGAAGCAAGGAACAAAACTCTCACATATAGATAGGTAATATGATCATCTACCTAGAGATCCCAAAAGAATCTACTGATAAAATTTTCCAACTAGTAAGAGACTTCAAAAGGGTGGCCAGATGAAATATGAAAACACATAGTAGATTTCTGAGATTATACTTTCAGCACCTAGTACTCTTCAGAACCTGAGTTGAGACACTGGCAGCTGAGGATGCTTATCCAGCAGGCCACAGCAAAGATGCTGATTCTGGTGAGCAGAGACTGACACAATTCTAGAAAATAGATTTCTAGAGTACTTCTGGCAAGATGGAAGCCAAGAAAGACATGTTACACAGAGTCTCTACAACAAAAATGTGAAAGGACAGATACAGAGGAGCAACTTGGAACCCTGAGTCTCTGAGAAAACGACAGATAAGTGAATCAAATACTAACACAGAGCCAGCAAGAGAAAAGTGGAACCCACAGCTAGGGGTAAAACAGACCAGTGAATTCTCCCCTGGCCTGTTGCAGGCCAATCACTAACACTGAGCTCTGTCCACAGGGCAGGGCACTTGCCAGTGGCTGACAACAAGAAAGGTGGGATTCCCCCTTGATCTCCACCCTGAAGGAAATTTTAAAATTCCTTGACACAAATGAGAATGAAAATACAACAAAACCTTTGGGATGCAACTAAAGCAGTAACCAGAGGGCAATTTATAGTTTAAAAAAATGTGCACATCAAAAAGAAGAATCAAAATCAACAGCTTAATCCGATATCTCCAACAATTAGAAAAAGAAGCCGCAAAATAAGCCTACAACCACTAGAAGAAATAATGGAGATCAGAGCAGAAAAACAATAGAAATAGTCAGCAAGACAAGAAGTTTGTTCTTGAAAATGTTAATAAAACTGAAACACTGGACAGATCTAAAAAAGAAAAATGAGAATATGCAAATGTCAAGAAGAAGAAACAAACGAGGTGGCATTATAATAGAATAAACTGAAATAAAAAAATATAGTAACACAATATTATGAAGGTCTGCATTCCAACAAATTTAGAAACTTAAGAGAAATTTCTCAAAACATACTACCTCTGTAAGCTAACACAGATGGAGGTAGAAAACTTAAATGTATGCATAGCAAAAGGAAAATAGATTCAATCATTAAGACTCCCAGCCCCAGCCCAACAGAAAAGTCCTGGATTAGACAACTTCACTGGTGAATTCTACCAAACATTCAGAGAAGCACTGACACCAATTCTTCTCAAACTGTTTCAGAATCTATAAGTGGATGGCAGAGTCCCCGAAGTGAGCATAACCCTGGTAGAAAACTCAAGCAAAAACATCACAAGAACAGGAAATTATAGATGCAAACATTCTCAACAAAATCCTAACCAAGAGAATCCAACAAAATAAAATAAAACATCATGACCAAGTGGGTTTCATAGCAGGTATGCAATAAAACAATCATTGTAATCTATTACATAGACAACAGCAAAACATGTGATCGCATCAATTGATGCAGAAAAGGCATTTGACAAACTCCAACACGCACTCCTCAACAAAATAGGAATAGAAAGGAAGTTCCTCAACATAATAAATGGCATATAAGCAAAGCCAATGCCAAATATCTTACTTGGTGGAGAGGAACTAAAAGCATCCCCCTTGCAAATGAGGATCAGACAAGGATGGCTTTTATAACTACTCTTATTTAATTAATATTGTACTGAAAGCCTCAGCCAGAGCTATCAGTCAAGGGAAATTACAAGCATCCAAACTGGCAAAGAAGAAGTAAAACTCTATTTGTAGATGATAAGATTCGATACGGAGAAGACTACAAAGACTTGAAAAGTTGGAATTATTTGAAAACTTCAGCAACATGGCAGGGTACAAGAGCAACATACTAAAATGAGTTGAATTGCTGTATCCTAACAAAGAGAACTCTGAAAAAGTAGTTAAGAAAAGAATACAATTTACAATACTTAAGAGGAAGTATTGCTTAGGGGTAAACCTAACCAGACGCAAAAGACTTGTACAAAGAAAATTATAAAATACTACTACAAGAAACCAAAAGAGACCTCCATAAATGGAAGAATATACCATGTTCATGGCTAGGAAGACTTAACGTTATGAAAATGTAAGTACTACCCAAAGTAATCTACACACACAATGCAATTCCAATCTAGATCCCAGCATCATTTGCTAAAGAGATGGAAAAGTTAATCGCCAAGAGGGAAAAGAGACCTAGAACAAGCAACACACTACTGAAGAAGAACAAAGAAGGAGGCCTTTCACTTTCCAACTTCCAACCAACTACTCTATCAAGATAGTGGATGGTCGACATAGACTTGTACTGATACAACAAGAGATACATTGACCAATGTAACAAAAATAAGATTGCAGAAGTAAATTGGTCCACCTATGTACAACTGTTTTTTGGAACGGGGCCAAACCACATTATATGGGGGAGGTAATAGTCTCCTCTACAAATGATGCCGGCAAAACTGGATTTTCATTTGGAAAATCGTGGGCTGGATTCCATATCCAAAAATGCACTCAAGATAGATGAAAGACCTAAGTGTACAGTATAGAACTATAAGGATCATCAATGAAATATTAGGGACAAACTTAGGATTCCTAACACATGGCATAAACACACTATCAAACAAACAAACAAAAGACACATACAGCAGAAGACAAAATTGATGAATGAAACCTCTTGGAAAGAAGATGTGTATGTGCATCCACAGACTTCACCAGAAGAGTAAAAAGAAAATGTTGGCAATGATATATTGGATGAAAGACTAATCTCTAAAATCTACAGAAAACTGAAATACTTAAACAAGTAAATGAGAAATAATCAAAATTTTCAGACGTGTACAGGATATGAACAGACACTTCATCAAACAGGACATTCAGGCAGTCAATAAAAATATGGGAAAATGCTCACATTTTTTAGCCATTCTTGAGATGCAAATCAAACGAACGATGAGATACCACCGTACCCCAGCATTGGTAGACAATTTCAACAACAATGACAACCAATGCTGACGAGAGTGCAAAGAGATTAGAACCGTCAAAAACTTCAGGTGGGACTACAAAATGGTGCCACCACTGTAGTGCTTCCTCAAAAAATTGGGACTAGAAGTGTCATATGATCCAGCAATCCCTCTACTTAGTATAGTATATCTGCTAAAGAAATAAGGGCTGTAACTTGACCAGTTCTATGCCCATCCATGTTCATCACAGCACCATTCACAATAGGAAAAAAGCATATAGGCATAGGTGCATGTAGTAGTTGTTGCAAAAATCTGTTGTCCATTTGAGGCTTAAGGGGGCTAGAGTTTCACCTGTCAATCAGGTCACAGTTTGATGACCTCATTTGGAGGCACTAAGGAGAGAAATTGCTCTCTGGAGGCAGGACACATGCTCACTCCCCTCGAGACATTGTTGATGACGAGTCTGATGGAGTTAGGCTGATGCAGCCAGAGCCCTGGAGCTGGAGGTGTCACATGGAGACCCACTCCAGCACTGAGATGCTTCTACTGCCACTGGATCCACAAGACTTTCTCCCTCTAGCCTGTGTTCTTCCTGCATTCGATGTCATTGCATGTGTTTCATGAGTCTGAAGAGGAATTTACAGATTGGTACAGGACATATGGGCTAATATCTGACTTGTGAACTTAATCTGGACTGAGCTGGGATGTTTTCTCAATATTCAATTGCTCTTGTATATAAAGCTCTTTCTTATACACGTAAGAGTCTCCCTGGATTTGTTTCTGTAGCAGTCTACCCAGACGAACACAGTGGAAGACTGTATCAGTACACTTTGGTACATACGCACAACAGGATACTGCACAACATAAAAGAATACTGATGGCTCTGAGGAGCACCTCATGACACTAATGAACCTGGAGGACATTATGCCGAGTGAAAATAGTCAATTACAGAAAGCGAAATATTGCAGAAGAGTGTTATACAAAAATCAAAAAAGGGTTTGCATATTAAAAGAAACATTCTTTAGGTCTCAGGTGGGATAATGGTTATACGTTGAGCTGTTAATCACAGATTGAAACAACCAGCCACTCCACAGGAAAAACATGAAGCTTTCTACTCTCAGAGAAAAAGTTACAATCTTGGAAACCCACAGGGACAGTTCTACTTTGTCCTATAGGGTAGGTATGAGTCAGAATGGACTCAATGGCAGGATATTTGGAGAAGAGCAAGAGGCAAGGGGACGTAATAAGGTAGAGCAGATGTATTAATTTGGGTGAAGAGAGACAATGTCCAACACGAGGGAGCTGGACAAAAAATGGAAGGCTTGAAAAGCTGTTGAACAGAAAACTGATGATCTCCTCCATCTATTTCACAAGAATTGTTTTTTTGTTTTCTTAAAAGCATGAGATTTTCTACATATCAGGAAACATTAAATTAGAAAAGTAAATGCTGTAGTGAAATTTGACTTTGTAATAAGAAATAAATATAAAATCAGAGTACCTGGAAAAGAGAATTCGATATATGAAGGTGATGACATTTCTTTCAAATGGGGAAAGGATGAATTTTTCAATGAAATTGGTTGGAATAATTCATAGAAGTAAGTTCCAAATGGATGAAATATGCATTTTGTTAAATGATACATGTATTAGAAGAAAGTGTACCAAGATATCCTCAGTCTTGGGGGTTGAAAAGTCTTTCCTAATAAGTCTTAAAGAGCAATATCCATAAATCAGAAAAGTGATATAACCAACTACATTAAGGTCATTCTAATCCTAGTACCAATAACAAAACAGCACAATTTTCTGTTGAAAAGAAGTGTGATATAAAAATGTATCAAGAATAAATAAATAACCTCTGCAAAAGAGTGAAAAAGATGCCCATATAAAATGACCTAAGTTGCATGAGCAAGGGTAATGTAACCGAGAGGAATTACTGAAACCCAAATGAAGACTGAACATGATAGTGGGACAAGAGGAAAGAAAAAGGAAATAGAGGAAAGATCTAGGAGGCAAAGGGCATTTATAGAGGTCTAAATAAAGGCATGTACATATCAAATACATTTATAAAAGAGGATGTGGAAATAGATCTATGTGCATATATGTATAGGTTTAGTATTAAGGTAGCAGATCCCCCCTCCCCCGCCCCTAGAATAATTTATTTCAAAAGACAGCATTGAATCTGCAGCTCCAGGAGAGGGACATATCTGATCGGAGCACACAGGAGCAGATGAAAGGAGAGGAGGAGAGACTGGTGCACATCCTGGCCCACCAGACCTTGAGGACGATGATCCCAATTAGAGCAGCCAGTCCACAGAGAGGACCACATGGCCAGCCCCACTATGAGACATGACGCCCCTCACTGACCCATAGCCCTGTAGGGGACAACACCAGAGACACAGTGTGGGAATTGCACCCGATCTGATCCCGCCAAACCGAGGCAAAACACTAAGGGTGTCCAACAGAACAGCAAGAGAATGGAGCAGCGAGGTCCCCAGGGAGTGCTGCAGGTGGACTTTGGGGCCAGGGTGTGGTGCTCCAACAAACTGGACTGGAAAACACTCCTAAAGGCCAACAAACGATCTTGAACTAACTACAAGCTTTTCTTTCTTGTTGTGTTTTGGTGTGTCTTTTTTGTATTGGTTTGTTGTTGTTATTATTTTGTTGCATGCTGTTGCTTGGTTTTGCTCTGTCTTGTTTTTGTGCATGTTATTATCTCCGCAGGTCTGTCTAAATAAGATAGGCTGGATGAACAATC
>NW_022107407.1:15972422-15983540 GCF_000313985.2 Echinops telfairi | reverse complement strand
TAGCATCTGGGGTATTAAAGGCTTGAAGGCAAACAAGCGGCCATGTAGCTCAGAAGCAACAAAGCCCACATGGAAGAAGCACACCAGCCTGTGCTATCACAAGGTGGCCAAGAATTTATATGTTATGTAAAATATGTTCAACCTCACTAGTAGCTAAGGAGGCTTAAATATTAAAATAGAAGTTTCCATCTACAATCATACAATAAATAACAAGCATGGGCAAAAGGGTAGTGGGGCTATCATTCTCTGCTGTTGGAAGAATGTACTGGTATAGTCCCTGCAGCAGCCTGTTGACAGTCAAAACTCTGCCCTATCAAGTAGTAATTTGACTTCTTGGTATCTCCTCTAGAGAAACACTTGTGCATGTATGCAAGAAGAAATATGAAGAAGAAAAATGGAAACAGCCAACACATCGATCAAAAACAGTAATGGCTAAATCAAAGGATGGTACTCCAAAATATGATCTAGCAGTGAAAAAGAATGAGGCAGCTATGTCGGTAGCCTGACAGAAATGGAAAGCTCTCCAGGTCATATTGTTGAGTAGAAAAATGGTTACAGGACGGGACTTATATGGTACCAAATTTGTATGCATTCATACACATGTACATGAATGAGAATTCTATGGATCCTTTAAGATAGCATTAGCAAAAGAAATCATTGGAAAGTAACCACACCAAACTAGTGATAGTGGTGGATGGCCAAAGGAGAAATTAATGGGTTGGGTTTTTTGCTTTTGGTTTTCATTTTATAAGGTTTTTGTTGCTGTTGTTAGTTTGTTTTACATTGTATTGTGGCTCAGTGCAAGTTTGCAACATAAATTCTTTTCCCAATCAACAATTTCTACGCATTTTGTTTCATGACGTTGGTGGCAATCGCATCAAGGTAACAGGGCTCTTCCCCCTTGCTTCCTGGGTTCCTCTTCCCTGTCTCTTCTGGCCTTCTGAGTTTTACTTTTGGGCAAATGCTGCTCATTTGGTCTCATATCATTGATTGTTCTGAGGAGCAGTTTCCACAGGGAAGAAAGAGCCTGTAACCGTGCATTACTTTCATAATTAAGAAAGCTGTCAGCTCACGAGGGACCCTGTTGGTACAGTGGGTTGAACGTGCTGATTGCTAACTGCAAGGTCACTAGTTGCTCTGCAGGGGAAAGATGAGCCTGTTTGCTCCCATAAAAATGTAGTCTCAGAACCCTTACATAAGGTCTCCGTGAGTCGAAACCGACTTGTTGGTCATGGGTTTATCACTGTTATCAATATTTCAGTTCGTTTTGTGGTTATCGGTGATGTTTATTCCATTGTACTTGAAGAATAAGGTTATTGTTTAAGACTAAGTTCAGCAAACTTATTGTAAAGGACAAGATAGAGCGTATTTTAGGTTTTGTAGGCCAGACTGTTGGAATGATAGAACTCTGCCTTTGTAGGGAAAAACGTGCCCTTGGATGACACAAATGGTTAATGATGGACTGTTAGCCAAGTGCTAGTGGTTCAACAGAGAGGCTCCTCCGAAGACAGGCCTGGTGACCTGCTTCTGAAAGGTCACAGCTTTGAAAGCCCTAGGAAGCAGTTCTACTCTGCACCTGTGAGGTTCACCTGAATGGGAATCAATACAACAGCAACTAACAACCGGGCAAAACCAACAGCCTCCATATAAATGAACGAACATAGCTGTTTTCCGATAAACCTTTGTTTACAAAACAGCTGATGGGCCAGATTTGGCCTATAAACCTAGTGTGTCGATCTCTGCTTTAGACTAAATTTGTTTAACTAAATGAGTTAGTGTACCAAAAGTTATATTAGGAAGAAGCTGATAAAATAAGTAGCCTCTGTATGTTTGCTTAGTACTTTAGACTATGGCCATGCCATTAGAGATGGAGCACTCTTGCCAGAGGTGCTAATCCAGTCACTTTTGCCCTCTGGCTGATGACCACTGACCTTCCAAACACAGTCCTGCAACCACCCATGTGGGCTGGGGAGCTGACTCAGAGATTCAAGGTTCAGCGGCCTCATAGGCGTCTCCTGACCAGCCCAGAAGTTGCTTTAATGCAATGTCTCTGCCTGTAACCTCAGCCAAGCTGGGCTGTGATAATGTGAGAGGGCCTGGGGGCACTGAGAAGCTCAGTTCTGGAGGACAAGGTGCCACCCTTCACAAGTACTGGGGGAAACGTGCAGGGGCATGGCTAGGCCTTTCCCTCTGCCTACTCGGTCTTAGTTGTCAAGGCTGTGTGACTGTCGTGCTCTTACTGTCCCAGACCAAGGTGCTTTCTGGGTCAGGGGACTCCCACCCTGCAACACCGGGGCAACTCTGGTGCACGTCTGACTTGTAGCTGATGCAGACTTGACCTCCCCACTGTCTTTCTAGGAGTCAGGTGCAGGCGCAGGGGCATTCTTAGTGGGACTCAACCATCAGTGGCTATCTTTGTGCTTTAGTCCAACCTAGACTTGGGCAGAGCCGCCCAGCCAATACCAACACAGCACTTCACCTGCTCTGATTTTAGCTGCTAGTGTGAGATATGTTCGTGTCCACACCTATCTTCTGCAGGCAGCCGGGGGCCGTCACCAACCCAAGAGAAAGCAAAAGCAAAAACATACCTGGTGGGTGGCAGCTTCTTTGCTCTGGTTTGCTCACTGGGGTCACTTTGTACAAGCAGGAACTAAAGATCGGTCACAACATGGGTGCCTGGCTCAAGGCTGTCTGATTCGTTTATGTTTTTGCCTCACACGGGAGTAGACGCTTCACTTGAAAGAGAGGCAGAGACTCCAGGAAGTAAAGGTGGGGCTTCCGCTTCCCTGTCCTTGCCATAGGTGATTTCCTTCTCGAGGAGCCAATCTTGTCTCTCACCTACATTTCAGTTCAGGTCAGCACTAGGCTGGAAGTGGCCTCCATCCGGCACTCCTAAGTCCCAAGTTCAGCACTCAAACTAGCAATGAACAGATTACCGTATTCACCCTCATAAAGTACCCACCACTTTTCCCCCTTCTCTTTCTCCTTCTCTCTGTTCCTCCCCCCTTTCTCTCTTTTTCTCATTCTCTCTCCCTCCCTCTCTCTGCTGCCCTCCCTCTTTTGTTCTGAGCAAAGTTCAAGCAGCTGAGGATATCTGTGCTGTAACTACTGGGTAACATTTGTTTGACTTTTGATGCCCCATGGCTTCCTGGAGAGTCTAATGTGATAGAAAGCAAGGTATGGGTGTATGGTAGTGCCTATGTTTATGTAACAGACAGACACACACACACAGAGAGATGCTGTGTAACATGAGGGGCCTCTGCTGACTCAGCAGCTCTAACCTCAGGATGCCCAAAGGTGACCAGGAGCAGGGAGAAAGAAGCACAGGGGACAGCAGTCTAAGGGCTCATTGGAGCAGGCCAGTTCCTGGCATCCAACAACCCCTCCCTCCTCCACTGGATGCTTCATGCTACATTGGCAGCAGCTGCTGATGGCCGGTCTAGCTCTCAAGAGTGAGGAATAGGCAAAAGGCACAAAGAATTGGGCTTTACTGGCTATGTTTCTTCTATTCGCTTTGGTTTCCAGGATGCTGCTGGAGGGAGAGGGAGTAACTTGCTGTTGGTAGGTGCCATCGAGTGGGTTTGAGTCAAAGTACAGCAGAAGGGACACTGCCTGGCCCAGCTGTCTTCTTTGAGCCCCTTCTTCTAACGTTCTCATCAATCTTTTTATGGAGGGCTCTGCCTGAAAGGCAGACTTCACATACGTTCAGCCAGTAGTGAAACAGGGTTATCTACCAGAAGCACACAGGAGGTGGGGGAAGACATTGAATGAGTTTAATGGAGAGATGAGGCAAAGAATTGGGGATTTCAAAAACATCATCCTAACAATATCATGTGAAAATTTGAACACAAGCTTATTTCTTGATGTAAATGGTTTTTACTTTTATTTTATTTTTGGTGAGCTGACATTTTATTTTACTTTTTTTTTGAAGTTATATCGGCACATAATTCACATATAATTCAATAGTTCAATCACATCAAGAAGAGTTATACAGTGATCACCACAATCAATGGTAGAACATTTTCTTCATCCTTGTACTCAGCATTATTAGCTCCCCATTTCCCCCAACCTCCCCTGCCATACCTGCAAGGAACCATTACTCTGTCTCTATAGATTTATCTATCCTGGGTTTCATATACCAGAAACATTTTTCAAACCCTAACAACAGTAACAAAGTAAGACACAGAAATCCCTCAAGTGAAAAGAAAGCAGGAAATATTAAAACCTTGAACAACTTTAAAATGGGTCAAAAGGGAGATCAAATGATAAGGTGTTAAATTTTAACCTAACTCTATCTGCCCTAATCAACTTCACGATGCTCTCTGTCTGATAACAAAGCTATGCACATCCCTGCACTATGATCAGAGGACTTCCTCATGAGGCTTAATCTATGTGCGGATCCTGAAAATGGATTTTGGCCTTCCACTGTCACCCAGAGCCTTCTTTAAACCAGGTGTTCACAATTGAAGGTCTTTGGATTTCATTATTTACAAACCTTGAATGACACAGGTTGGTGTGCTTCGTCCACATGGACTAATTATAAGTCACTTAGATAGATAGCTGCTTGTTTAGAGACACGCCTTTAATCCCAGAATCTATTCTTCCTGATAGTTTGGCACCATCTAGTTTCTTCACCACACTTTGCTATCGCACCATATCTTCAGTGACCTCTTCATGATGTGAGCACCAAGCAGGACCATGTAAGAACTAATAGTTCTTAGATTGGGGCTAGAATTAAGTGCAAACCTAAGATTCATTCGTATAGCTATGGTTTATATCACCATAGAGACATCATTGCATGTTATGTTAGAGAACATTATCAATCATCCACCTGGGGCATCACTGCCACTGCCGTGGAGTCAATCCTAACTCAGAGCAACCCTATAAGTCAGGGGGGAACTGACCCTGTGAGTCTCTGAACCCGAAAATCTTCACAGGAGTAGAAAGCCTCATCCTTCTGGATTTGGGGCACTTAGGCTGTTTCCAGCTTCTTGCCGTGTGGACTGTGCTGCAATGAACACGGGAGAGCATACATCTGTTCATGTTCTGCCTCTTATTTCCTTGGGGTATATGCCCAGCAGAGGTATTGCTGGGTTGCCCGGTATTTCTATTGTCCGTTGTTGTAGGTCTTGCCGGGTCACTTTCTATTATGGTTGTACACAAATTACAAGCTCATCAGCAGTGTAGAAGAGTTCCAATATCTCTGCACCCTCTCCAGTATTTATTGTTCTCTCTTGTTTGGAGCCGGGCTATCCTTGTGGGTGAAAGATGACATCTCATTATGCTTTGATTTGCATCTCCCATATGGCTAGTGATCATGAACATTTCCTCATGAATTTGTTAACCATTCAAATGGCATCCATTGTGCATTGTCTGTTTGTGTCCTTTGCCCACCTTTTAATTGTACGATTATTTTTCCTTTTGAAATGTTGCGGAATTCTATAGATTTTATGATTTGGTTCCCTTGTCCATTATATCACTGCTAAGGATTTTTTTATCCCAAGCAATGAGCTCTTGTTTTACTCTTTTGATGAAGCCTGTCACTGTGCATAAATGTTTTGTTTATCCTAGGTCCCAGTAATCTATTTTGTCTTCTCCTGTGTATACTTCCATTATTATATCTGGTAACCCGTGTATGTCTCCTACGTTTGTCCCAACTTTCTCATTGATGATCCTGATAGCTCTGAGGCCTACATTTAGGTCTCTAGTACAGCTGTTTTTATTTTGTATTCCATGTTTTCATCCAACCCTGGTGAAAAAAGACTATGTACTGTTGTTGGTTGGTTTGTGTCGTTAAGTTGATTGGTACAGCTGTTGGTTGGTTTGTGTCATTAAGTTGATGTTTTCTACTCTGCTGAATCTGTGCCTTCCAGGGGTGAGGCAGACCTGGTGGTGTAGTGGGTTGCTTATTGGGCTGCTAATCACCCACTGCTCCGTGAGAGAAAGATGATGCTTTCTTCTCCTGTAAAGAGCTACGGTCTCGGAAACCCACAAGGGCAATTTTACCCTGTCCTATAGTATCACTGTGAATCAGGATTGACTCAATGTCAGTGAGGTTTGTTTTGTTTTTTTCTTAAGTGGAGACTTGCCTTGCTCTTCCCCAGCAGTTTCAGAAGATAAGGTGATTCATGTAGCAAGCACACTGCTAGGGATGTACTTCCAGCAGTGGTGATAGATCACGGACCCATGGTCATAAGGCTCCTTGTTTCTTTCAGTCAGGTTTCCGAGGCCTCCAAGGGATTCTGCTAAGGCTGGGAAGTGCTGGGTTATAAAACTCCATCAACTAGGAGGTTGACTTGGGTCTTGGGAAGAGAATATCTGAAATCAGTGAAATACTGGACTCAGGTCCCAGTAGAAGTAGCCTGTCTAGCATGCCTTGCAGTCAAAAGGACAGCAGCTTGGAGCTATCAAGACACACATGGCATCTTAAGAAGCTACAGGCCAGAAAGTCAGGGCCATAGCCAAGGAGGATGAAAAGACTAAAGAGGATTTAGGACTCCCCGAAGAAACCTTTATTTCCAAGATGGAAAGTCAGCCTTTCTGCACCAACAAGCATTTCAGGGTTCAGGAAGAGGAGCACAATCCCAGCTCAGTAGTAGGGCTTGCCAGAAGTCCTTGGGTCAGAAGTGAAATACATAATGTTCATCATCTCTCAAATACATCCTGATGTGCAAGGCCCTATGCTTAGTGTGTGTGCTCTCTCTCTTAAAGGAGACTTACAGCAGAAACATGGAACTAAGAATGGACTCAAAGCTGCTGAGGCAAGAAACTCTCCTCAGGTTTCTGCAGGACCTTTTTGCCCCTGCGTCTTCTTGTGTAGTGTGCTGGAGTAGAAAAAAGAAGAGGAATGTAGAAATAGCTGGGTTCTCTAGTCTAGAATCCCAGTGTTAGTATCAGGCATGACTCCAGTTTGACAAACAAGCAAACAAGCAAATTGACCCAAAACAAAATAAAGAAAACACCCAAAATATGTACTCTAGTTATTAAGGCTAATTGATAAGTTAATAAGCCACACTGATGCCCACAGCTTCAAGCAAAGGTGGGAAGTAGGTGGAATTTGAGACCCTTAATCCGCTTTATGCACTTTCTGTGTCTACTGTAGCAACTAGATCTGTAGAGCTAGCTCCTAAGTCATTTGTTTATAAGAGAAATCTCCCAGGGTCATATTTCTCCTTTTTTATCCTTGGGTAGAGATGGTAGAAAGGTAGCCAAGAAAATTGAGAATTGGAATCTCACTCATGGGAGGGACTCTGTAGAGAACAGCATGGAGGGGCCATGGAGAGGATATCCTACACTTCCAAACAACAAGATTCTCAGCATAATGATAAATAAACACAAGTTTATTGAACTAAAAGAGCAGCACATCCTGCTGATAAATTCCCTTTTGCATTGGCCATCAGCACAAGCCAGAGGAGCGTAGATTCCCAACTCCCCCAACTGATTTTTCCCGGTCCTGGAGCTAGCTAGAGTGGCTGACCCACAGAGCTTCAGGGGACATAGGTCAGAGTGACCAGCCTGGGGCAGATATCTGTGGTAGTTACATAATCTTATGTCAACTTGAGGATATTAAGAGTGAAGGGGTGGAGTCTAGCCTGTCAATCAGCCCAATGATCCCTCATTGTGGGCATGGCCTTCTCATGAGCATTCCGGAACTTCCTCCCTGGAGGTGGTACACACTCTCTCCCTGCTTCACCTTCCCATTGACCAGCCATGAGGAGCCACACTCAGAGAGCTGTAGGAGCATCACACCAGCGCTGAGATGCTTCCACCACCACGGGATCCACAAGACTTTTCACCCACTGGCCTGTGATATTTCTGCATTTGGCATCGTTGTGAGTGGCAAATTGAGTCTGAAGAGGAAATTATGAACTGGTATCAGAGATATGGGCTAATATCAGACTTATGGACTTGATCTGAATGGGATGGGATGTTTTCTCAGTGTACAATTGCTCTATGATATAAAGCTCTCTTACACATATATGAGTGTCTCTGGACTTGTTTCTCTAGTCAACCTGGACCAACACAGAAGTCAAGGAATCTCCATTCTGATCTCCTCTGAGCCCTACCTCCTTGATGACATAGCCTACCAAGCTGCATGAGGATAAATCTACAGGGCAGCCTGGAGTGGGTATAAATAGTGAATAAGCTAACTCTCCACACAAGCCTGGGAAGCTCCAGCCCTACCCTGCAAAACTAATCCCCCATCCCTGAGGAAAGCATGGCTTTTCTTCCCTTTTCTCTTTTCTTTACTTTGTTTGCAGACAACACTCAACTGGCCCAGTAGAAATCTATTAACATAACAACACAAGTAAAACACTAAGAGACAAGGGACTGGGAGCTGAGCTCACACATAAAGAGATTTAGTCAATTTCCTGGATTTAAATCACAGCACTTGGCCTCCAGATAAACCTGACACATCCCTCAGTGGATGAGTTCCCTTGGACAAGCCTCCAGCCAGGCACTGGGGTAAAACTCCTGCCTCAGCAATTTTACATAGCACAGGCAGACAGCTTGTGCATAAGACAAGAGCCATAAGCCAAGCAGGTTCTCCTGACTGAGGGACTGGAAAGACTGAGCAATTCGCCAGTTGTCCCATGACACCAGCCCCTGGTCAGCTACCTAAGCTGCTTAGATAAGCAACCTGCCCTCTGAGTAGGCTATTGCTTAAACCCGCCATCAGTTATAAACCCCACTCCCCAACACCCACGTGGTCACCTCCATCATCTGAAAAGAGTAGATCCTGTCCCCTCCAACCTGATCCACCAGAAGTCTATTCCTTTAAGATAATAACAGGAGACTTCAAAACAGCACTCTTAAAGAAAGACAGGACATTGACAAAGAGATTCACTAAAGACACAAAAGAGCTCAACAACACCAGCAACAAAATCGAACTCATAGACATATACAGAATGCTCCATATAACAAAAACACAGTGCTCCTTCTTCTCTAATGCACATGGAACATTATCAAGGACAGACCACATACGAGGCCACAAAGCATGCCTCAAAAAAATTTTTTAATGGAGATCCTACAACTTATCGTCTCAGACCGTAACACTATAAAAGTAGAAATCAACAACAAAACAAACAGAAAAATACAGACAAACACATGGAGATTGAACAACATAATACTAATAAATGTTTGGGTAATAAAGCAATTAAGGGGCCAATGAAAAATTCCTTGAGACAAATAAGAGCAATAATACAATATATCAAAATCGTTGTGATATAACAAAAGGAGTCACTGGAGGCCAATCAATAGCAATCAGCACCCACATGAAAAAAGAAGAGGAATACAAAATCAGCACCCTAACACAACACTGTCACGAACTGGAACAAGAAAAAAAAAGAGCTCTCGGCTTTTCCCATCCTTTCTCCCCCATCCTCACTCCCCTGTTCCCTTTCCCCTTGTCCTCCTCCACCTCCCCTCCCCCCCTCTCTCCTGCCCTCCTGTCTCCCATCTCCACGTGGACCACCGAGTGAGGCTGATGAAAACCATCTCCAACCTGACCTTGAACCAAGTGAACTTTCACTTCACCCTTATAGTCTGCTGCCAACCGCCCTGGGCCCCAGACTTCCCAGCTCTTAATTTTTGCCCCCTTGTCACCCAACCTCAGCAGAAAGTAGTTAAAGATAGATCACGACACCTGTCATCACTATTATTAAGCGTTTGGGCCAGGTCCTGACCAGGCAGCCCCTTGCACCAGCATCTCAAGAAGACAAATGACCTGCTGAACTTCAAAGCACCTGCCTCCATCATTTTACAAAGCTTACCTCCCAGCGCAGAACACAGCCTCCTCTCCCTGGTGTTCCAGGAAGCAAGTTTGCTGAGAGCAAGATGATTTACTGACAGGTCATCTCCTGACCCAAAACTTGCAGCCACAGCACAAAGAACCTACCTTCCCCTACTGACCCACATGCCTTTAAGCTCCTATCATATATATATCCTGCCACCCTAGCACCAGGCTTATCCTGCCACCCTAGCACCAGGCTTATCCTGCCACCCTAGCACCAGGCGTGACTTCCCTAACCTACACTTGTTGGGCTGCGGAATCCGTCTGGGAGTCCTTTTCCTTCTTTCACTTCTCAAAAAAAGAAAGAAAGAAAGAAAAACTGGAACAAGGACCACCACATAAACCCTCCAATAAAAGAAGAAAAGAAATGATCAAGATCAAAGCAGAAATAAATGATATGGAAAACAAAACAAACACACAAACAAAACAATGAAAAAAATTCCACAAGGCAAGAAGATAGTTCTTTGAAAGGATTAACAAAATAGACCACTGTCAAACTTAACAAAGGAAAAAAAAGAAAAGATGTAAATACTCAGAATAAGAGATAAAAGGGTGTCATTACAAGAGATCCAAATCAAATTAAAAGAATAATAACAAACTACTATGTAAAACTGTATTCAAACAAATTAAACAATCTGGAGGAAATGGTCAAATACCCATAATTATATCTTCCACTCAAATTAATGCAGACAGATATTGAAAAACTCAACAGACCCATAACAAAAGAAGAAATAGATCAAATTATTGAGAAACTTCCGACCAAGAAAAGCTCAAGACCAGATGGTTCCACAGGGGAATTCTACCAAGTATTCAGAGAAGATCTGACACTAACAATGCACAAACTATTCCAGAACAGAGAAAAAGCCAACAAACTTCCAAATTCATTTTATGAAGCCAGGATAACAGTGCTACTCAACCAGGCAGAGACATCACAAAGATAGAAAAGTATCGACAGTCATCCCTCATAGATGCTAAAATCCTCAACAAAATTCTGGCCAATAGAATCCAACATCTTATCAAACAAATAAATCACCATGACCAAGTGGAATTCATTCTAGAAATGCAAAGATGGTTTGACATTAGAAAAATAATCAATGAACTGGAAATACAGTGAATCTAGGACAGATGAACCCCTCAGGATCAGTGGAGAGAGTGGTGATAGCGGGAGGGTGGAGGGAAGGAGAGGGAGAAAGGGGGAACAGATGACAAGGTCTACATATAACCTCCTCCCTGGGGGTTGGACAGTGGAGAAGTGGGTGGGGGAGACGTCGGATGGTGTAAGATATGATAAAATAATAATAATTTATAAATTATCAAGGGTTCAG
>NW_022107407.1:15970111-15972322 GCF_000313985.2 Echinops telfairi | reverse complement strand
AATGAGCTGACACCAAGGGCTCAAGTGGAAAGCGGGTGTTGTAAGAATGATGAAGTCAACATATGTACTAATGTGCTGGACACAAATGATGTATACAGTATACGGATTGTGATGAGTTGTATGAGCCCCTAATAAAATGATTATTAAAAAAAAAAAGAAAAGTAAAAATGTGCTTGACACATTGGATGGATGTATGGATTGTGATAAGAGTTGTACAAGCCCCCAATAAAATGATTTTTAAAAGAAAAAGAAAAACAATCAATGTAATTCACCACATAAACAAAGCAAAGCATAAAAACCATATGAGTCCATCAATAGATGCAGAAAGAAAATTGACAATATCTAACCCCCATTTTTTAAATAAAAAATACTCAACAAAATAGGAATAGAAAGGAAATTTGTCATCATAATAAAAGCCAACATCATGCTCAAGGGGGAAAACTTAAAAATATTTCCATGGAAAATAGGGACCAGACAAGAATGCCCCCTATCACCATTCTTATTCAACATCATGCTGGCATTCTTAGGTAGAGTTATCAGACAAAAAAAAAAGAAATCAAGAATACAAATAGGCAAGAAAGAAGTGACACTATGTGTATATGATATGAACCTATATATATAAAACCCAAAGGTCTCCATCAAAAGCCTACTGGAAACAATTGAAGGATTCTGAAAGGTATCAGGATACAAAAATTAATAACCAGATATCAATCGGATTTCTGTATACCAGCAAAGAGAGCTATGAAAAAGCCATTAAGAAAATAATACCAGTTAGAGTAACAACATGTGGTAGTTACATAATCTGGTATCAATTTGGGACTTGAGAGGGTTAAGAGTGAAGGAGTGCGGTCTAGTCTGTCAATCATGATATAGCCAATGAGGCCTCTGTGTAGGCATGACATTCTCCTGAGGATTCTGGGAACTCTTGGATTTCCTCCTTGGAGGTGTGAGACACTTTTTCTCTTGGCTCACTCCCTGAGATCTGTTCTACTGACAAGAGACATGGCACTACGCTGATAAGACCCTGTTTCCTGGGAACTGGAGGAGCCACATGGAGACCCCTGCCAGCACTGAGATGTTTACAGCATCACTGGATCCACAAGACTTCCCACCCATTGGCCTGTGGTCTTCCTGAATTCGGCATCATTGCTTCATGAGTCTGAAGAAGACTTTATAGGTTGGTATTGGACATATGGACTAATATCAGACTTATGAACTTCATCTGGACTGGGGTGTGATGCTTTCTCAATTTTCGGTTGTTCTTGTATATACATATGAGTGTTTACGAATTTGTTTTTCTAGTCTACCTGGACTAACACCACACCAAAAAAGATAAGACACTTAGGAACAAACCTAACTAAAGAAACAAAGAACTATACAAAGAACACTACAGAACATTACTACAAGAAACTAAAACATTTCTAAAGGGAGTACCCCTCAAAACAGGACAAAGCTCCCCTAGGCAGAGCTTTCATGGTATGCATATTTCTCACTAGGAGCAAGTCACTCTGAGTTAGTGCACCCAGTGGCATTGCCTGGGAAGGTTCTCTCTGGTCACAGTGAATTTTTTCATAACAGCACTTTTTGCCCAAGCCTTGTTTTTGGTGATGGCCAATTTTAAAAAACAGTATCTGACTGTGAAATTTTGTTTCCTGTTTGGGAAAAATGCCACAGAATTGTTGTGATGTTGAACACAGCTTACAAGGACAGTGCTATGGGGAAAATTCAAGTGTGCAAGTGTTTTTCTCATTTCACAAAAGGTGAAATGTTGATTGATGAGAAACCTCATTCTAAATGTCCATCAACTTCCTGAAACAACAAAAATGTTGAAAACATTTGTGCAATTGTGCTTGAAGACCTACGATGGACCATTGAAGAGATGGGGAAGTTATCTGGACTATCTTGGAGCTTGGTTCAGTGAATTTTAATGGAAGATTTGGGAGTGAGAAGAGTCACTGTGAAATTTGTACCTTTAGGTTCTGACTGATGAGGAAAAAAAAAAACCTCAACTGGAAACATATTGTGCTTTGAAAGAACAGCCCTGACGCAACCCAAACTTTTTTTCCAACATTATTCCTGGTGCCGAGACATGGTGCTGTTCTTTTTTTTTTTTTCTTCCTTTTTTAACATTTTATTAGGGGCTCATACAACTGTTATCCCAATCCATACACACATCAATTGTGTAAAGCGCATTTGTACATCGTTTCTCAA
>NW_022107407.1:15965914-15968186 GCF_000313985.2 Echinops telfairi | reverse complement strand
TACCCCACCCTCCCTCCACCCTCCCAGTATTGCCACTCTCACCACTGGTCCTGAAGGGATCATCCGTCCTGGATTCGCTGTGTTTCCAGTTCCTATTTGTACCAGTGTACATCTGTTACCTTAATACTAAACCTATAAATATGTGCACATAAGTATATTTCCCCATTCTCATATATAAATATATTTACATATGTACATACCTTTATTTAGACCTCTATAAGTGCCCTTTGTTTCCTAGCTCTTTCCTCTATTTCCTTTTACTTTCCTCATGTCCCACTATCATGCCCAGCCTTCATTTGGGTTTCAGTCATTCCTCTTGGTTACATTACCTTTGATCACACCCTACCAGGCCTCCTACACCCTCCTCACCACCAATTTGGATCACTTCTTGTTCCCTTGTCCCTGGGTTTTTTAACACCACTTCCTTTCCCCCCCACCTCCCCCTCTCCCATGTCCCCCCAGAACTGTTGGTCCCGTTGTTTTCTTCTCCAGATTGTTCATCCAGCCTATCTTATTTAGACAGACCTGTGGAGATAATAACACCCACAAAAACAAGACAGAGCAAAACCAAGCAACAAAAGAAAACAAAACAACAGCAACAACAAAAAGCCAATGACAAAAAACAAAACAACACAACACCACAACAACAAAAAAGAAAAGCTTGTAGTTAGTTCAGGGGCTGTTTGTTGGCCTTTAGGAGTGTTTTCCGGTCGAGTCTGATGGGGTGCCAAGACCTGGCCCCAAAGTCTATTTTTGGTATTCCCTGGGGACTTCGTTGCTCTGTTCCCTTTGCTGTTCTGCTGCACGCCTTTAGTGTTTTGCCTCGGTGTGGTGGGATCAGGTCAGGCAGAATTCCCACACTGTCTCCAGTGTTGTCCCCTGTAGGAGTATGAGTCAGTGAGGGATGTCCTGTCTCATAGTGGGGCCAGCCATATGGTCTTCTCTGTGGATTGGCTGCTTTGAGGGGGAATCTTGTCATCAAGGCTTGGTGGGCCAGGATGTGCTCCAATCTCTCTTCCTGCCCTTTCATTTGCTCCTGTGTGCTCTAGTCAGACATGTCCCTCTCTCTGAGCTGCAGCTTCAGTGTTGTCCTCTGAAGTAAATTCTTCTGGGGGGAGGGGCAGCTGTTCACATAGTTGGGATCCCCTCATATTTTCAACCATCACATATGCATAAGACAGAAATGGACAATGAAAAAAGAATCATGATGTTGTCAAGGAATATTAAATATATCAGACTGTCAGAAAGAATAAATCTATCTTGCAATAGTATAGCCAGAAGTCTTTACTCCTTAGGAGGACTTCGTGTGACATACTTCGGACATGGAATCGGAAAGTATCAGTTCTTAGAGAAAGGTATCATGCATGGAAAATAAGGCTCAGCAAAAATGAGGAATATCCTTAATGAGATGGATTGACAGTGGCTACAACAATGGGCTCAAACATATAACAATAATTGCGAGGATAACTTAAGAGGGAACAGTGTTTTGTTTGTTGTGCATAGAGTCTCTGTGGATGAGTTAATAATGACTATTATTAACATTTATGCACCAACCACTAATGCCAAAGAAGAAGAAATTGAAGGTTTCCACCAATTTCTAAAATAAATGATCAAATATGCAATCAATACAGACCCCGGGGCTCTTTCCTCTAGATTTTTTATTCATTACTGAGATAGTTAAGGTTTATTGTGCCAACCTGGCCAATAAACACATGTGGGATTAATTGAAGGGTGGAGAGATAAATGGTTCAGTAAGCCTCACTTTTCTAGTTCTCAGGTCTCTTGCTCTCTGATGGTAGGACCAAGGTGCGGCACGTTAGGCAGTTCCCTGCTTTAGCTGGCAAGGCTCACTTTCTGCTAGACATCCCTGAGGAGAAGCCACATGGACTTTCCCTGATGCTGCCCTGGGTGCTGGAGAAACTGCCTGGAGACCCCTACCAGCGCTGACATGCTAACAACTCCACTGGATTTAAAGACTTTCTTCTACCCACTGGCCTTTGATCCTCCTGCATTCATTGTCATTGTGTGTATTTTGTGAGTTTGAGGAGGACTTTGTAGATCAGTGTCATACATATGGACTAAGTTGAACTTATGGGCTTGGACGAGAATGGGTTGGGATGCTTTCTGAATGTACACCTGACCCTATATATAAAACTCTTACACATATATGAGTTTCTGTGGATTCGTTTCTCTAGTTTACCCAGACTAGCACAATTAGATTTCAAAGAGAGTGCAAGGATCTGGAGAAGCTATGTGGAGACCCCTGCCAGCA
>NW_022107407.1:15962224-15965784 GCF_000313985.2 Echinops telfairi | reverse complement strand
GCTAATATCAGACTTATGGACTTGATCTGGACTGGGCTGGGATGTTTTCTCAATATTCAATTGCTCTTGTATAGAAAGCTCTCTCTTACACATATATGGGTGTCTCCTTGGATTTGTTTCTTTAGTCTAACTGGACTAACATAGTTATCTTTTTTATGAATCGCACATGGTACATCTTGTACAGAAAAGTCATGAAAATATTCTTACATGTTTTCTTTTGGGAGCTTGATAGTTTAAGGTTTTACATTTAGGTCTGAACTCCAGCTTAAATTTCTGGGCATGGTATAGTGTAGCGATTATGATTCACAATTTCTATGTTCATTTTATTTTTCACTTATTTTCACCATTTGTTGAAAAACTCCTTTCCCAATGATGTAACATTGCCACTTTAGTCAAAATCACTGAACTATATATGTATAATAGGGCTATTTGAATTTTTTATTCTGTACCCTTTATTTATCCTTGTTTATGTCAATATTACACTGTCTTGATCTGGTCTAAAGCCATGAAGCTAGGTAGTATGGACCTTTCAATTTTCTTTTTAAAACTGTTTTGACCAGGTTCTTTGCTTTGCCACAGAAATTTTAGACTTGACTAGTTATTTAAAAGTCCGTGGGGAGGTTGACTGTGATTGCATTGAATCTATAGATCATTTAGGGAACAGAGGACATCATGATAATATTGAAGGTTACAGTGCATGAACAGGGCATGCTTCTCCAGTTATTCTTTGTAGCAGTGTTTTGTAATCCTGAGCACTGAAGTATTGTATGTCTTTTGTTAAACTTTCTCCAAAGTCTCCTTATACTATTGTAAATAGAATTTTAGAAAAGGAACCCATGTTCCAACTATTTGCTGGTAACACACAAGACTATACTTTTTGAAATATACATTGCCCTTGGTCTGCGGCTGTTAGGGTTCTAGTTGTTCTCATGTAAATAATTGTATTGTCTGCAAAGAGTTTTATTTAAACAGTTTAATTATCATATAATTCACATATTGAATAACAGTTTAATCTTATTAAGAAGAGGTGTACAATCACCATCACAATCAATTTTAGAACAAATTGCGTTATTTCTCTCTGTCCAGTCTCTATGCGTTTTTCTTGCCTCGTTGCACTGTGAGAATTGTTAGTACAGTTTGAATGGCAGGGATATAAAAAGGTGGAGTGAATACCTTTGCCTGCTTCCCAAACTTGAAGGAGGGATGCCAACATTTCATTTAGCTGTGAGGCTAGCTTTTGAGCTATGGTCCTTTGTATTATTTTTTTCAAGTGGTTGCTTTAAAGACTAGAAAATGTATCCTTTGTCAGAATTAGAGTTACTATGTTACCACTTCACAAAAAAATGTAAAAATCTGATAGTAAAATTCCATTTAATGACCTTTTCAGATTTTATGATTTTGCTGTTGTGTATTTTAAACCAATGTGTTAATATGTCAATATATTTTTCTTTAAACTTCTGTTTATCCTAGAATATCTTTATTTTATCTTCATCATAAAACATTAGATTTTAAATGATCATACAGTAACACTGACTCTACTTCCCTTTGATGTATATGTATGTGGATTTATCTATTTACCTATTTTAGGTATATGAATTTAAATACATAAGTTCATGTAATCACCAACATGTGCAGGGGACAGAACAGTTTCATCTCCCCAGGAAACTCTGTTATTTGTTTAAACACACTCCTTGGCCCCACCCATACTGCCTGGCAACTATTCAACTGTTCTCTATCAGTATAGCTTTGCCTTTTCAAGAGTGATACACGAATGTAGCCACACAACAGGTAACCTTTGAGACTTCACCCCAGCGCTGCATATGAGAATAGGTGTCCCTTTCTACTGCTAGTATTATATTGGAGCCTGGGTGATGCAGTGCTTGGGCTGAGATCCTCATGGTCAGCAGTTAGGAACCACCAGCAGCTCTGAGGGAAAAAGACTGGGCTTTCTACTCTTAGAAACAGTTACGGTCTCAGAAATCCACTGAGGGAGATGGGGGGGGGGGGGCGGTGTTTGCTACGAGTCAGTGAGCCAGTGTTTAGAGAGTATTATACTTTATGACCATACTCATTTGTATATACATTGTGAAGAATATTTGAAGGTTGAGTTACATGGTAAATGTTAGTTTCGCTTCATAAATTATCACAGTGTGGCTGAAACTTTCTCATCTTTACTAACAGTGGTATTGTATTGCTTATTTTAGAGGTTTCTAAAAATTATATTTATGTATTTTACATTTATATTTATTTTACTGATTAATACATTAAACAATCTATGTAATAATAAGCAGCATATTTATTACTGTATGTACTCAAGTGTAAGCCAAGTTTTTCAGCACATTTTTGATGCCATTTTTGTGGTAAAATTAAGTACCTTGGCTGATATTCAGGTCAGATTATCCTCGAGTATGATACAAAATTTATATTAATATATTTATAACTATTCATTAAATTTATATATTATATTTATTATAATAGTAGTATGTCATCGTGGTTTTAATTTGCATCTTCTCACATATTTCATTTCCATCCTCGCATCCTCTGTGGTGGTTGTTCAGGCCTTTTTCCTAGTCTAAAATTAGACTGTTTTGCATTTTTAGTGTTCTGTATGTAGTGTGGAAACATGCTCTTTGTTGGGTATATGATTTGCAATTATGTTTTCCCATTTGTAGCTTGCCTTTCCATCTCTTTACAGTGCCGTTGGAAAAGCAACCATTTAAAGTGTTTATTAAGTCTCACTTATTTGTTTACTATTATTATTTTTACAGATTATGCTTTCTGTATCATAGCTTTAAAATGTTTACCTAAGCCAGGGTCACAAAGATTTTATCCGAGGTTTTCCCCTAAAAGTTTTAACTCCAATATTTAGATCTATGATCCATTTCTAGTTAATTTTGTACCTGATATGAGGTACATGTCTAGGCCACGTTTTCTGGGTTTTTTCTTTTTTTGCATATGAATTAACCATTGTTTCAGCACAACTTTTTGAACACATTATCCTTTTGCTATAGAATTATGTTAGACCTCTGTCATGAATTAATCGATCATAAATATGGGTACATTTCTGGTCACTATTCTGTTCCATTGATTTGTGTCAATCCAAAGTTCAGAGACAAAAAACCTTCTCTGCCATTGAGTCGATGCCGACTGATAGTGACCCTATAAGACAGGGTAGAACTTCCCTGGTGTGTTTCTGAGATTGCAACTCTTTACGGAGTAGAAAGCCAAAGGGGCTTCAAAGGGGCTGGTGGTTTCAAACGGAGGACCTTGCAGATTGCAGCCCAGGCCAGCACGTAACTACTACCCACCAGGGCTCCTTCCAAAGCCAAACCAAACACACCGCCATGAGTCAACTGTGACTCATAGCGCCCCTAGAGGGCAGCGAGAACTGCCTCTGTGAGTTTCCAAGGCGGTAGCTCCCTCTTCTCTCCAGGACTCCTAACTGCACTGATATGAGGAAAACCAAGGGAAATAGAAGAAAGAGCTGGGAGGCAAAGGGCATTTATAGAGGTCTAGATAAAGACATGCACATATGCAAATATATTTATATGAGGATGGGG
>NW_022107407.1:15916124-15960491 GCF_000313985.2 Echinops telfairi | reverse complement strand
GTTTTGAGAAATGATGTACAAATACGCTTTACACAATTGATGTGTGTATGGATTGGGATAACAGTTGTATGAGCCCCTAATAAAATGTTTAAAAAAAAAGAATAAAAATATTATGGAGATACTTAACAAAAGACTTTCAGGACCTACACACTAACAATGACTAAATATTGCTGAGATAAATTAGGAAAGACACAAGTAAACAGATAACACTGTTCTCACAGATTGGTAGACTGAATATTTTCACATGGATTTTCATTCATCAAATTTTTCTATAGATCAAACAGATGGCATGTGAAGATCCTAGATGTTTTGCTCAACTTGATGATTGGATCCTATTATTTATATGAGCATCTAGGATTTAGGAGAACCCAACAACTTTGAAACAGAACAAAATCGGAGGATTTGTACTACCAGATGACAATTTACAGCCGTGACAATCAACACATCTGCGCATCCTCTCCCATGAAAGACCTGCTCATGCGTTTTGTCCATTCCTCATTGGATTGTTAGTTTTTGCTGTTGAGTTTTGAGAGCTCTTTATATTTCTGAGACATAAGTTACTTGTCAAATATGTGGTTTGAAAGTGTTTTTATCATGTTTGTATCTTATATTTCCACCATCTGTAGAGGGTCTTTCACAAGGCAAATATTTAAAATGTTAATGAAGTCTGATTAATCCACTTTTCTTTTTATGAATTGTTTTTGAGATTGTCTATAAACTCTTTACCTAGCCTTAGTTCCTTATAATTTAATCTATGGTTCTGCTCCCTCTAAAATCTTTATAATTTTACATATAAGCCTATTATCTGTTTTGAGTTAATTTTTGAATAAAATGTGAGGTTTACCTTCATTAGTTTTTTTTAAAAAGTCTACCCCTCTGGCTACAATACCACATCAAAATTGCTTGTGAAGTGCAGAGCCGAACTAAATCCAGCTACACATCTTTACAATGTCTTTTGTTGCTGCTGTGACTATGCACAGCAGGGCACACAACTCCACCTTTTCTACCTGTGCCATTCAGTACCCTGATCACCTTTCTCAGACTGTGTAACGGTTCTCACCCTCCTTTCTGACTTCTTCTTCCCTCTCTACCTTAAACATGCCCCTTCAACTTACAAAGGATAATTTCCATATAACACAAAGTTGAGTTTCTTTTCTCCCGCCCCACTTTTTAAAAAATTGGAGGAGAAATCAGCCATGAATCATCTTATTTTCCTCCACAATTAGTTGTTTGTCCTCGACTGTGCTTAAGGTAGTCCCTTTGGCTTTCCACAGTGGGGCTATAAGATGACTAGGAGTTCTTTTCTCTGAACGTGTCCTGTTGGGGATTTATTGAGTTTCACAGAGCTATAATGTTTTAAAAATTATATTTGGGCAGCCACCAGGCACCCTATCTTAAAATAGTATTTCTTTTTCTAGTACTACCGTATTTCCCCGAAAGTGAGACATTCCTTGAAAATAAGATCTACTTACAGTTTTGCCTCTCATTGAAATATAAGGCATCCCCCAAAAATAAGACCTCCCTGAATATAAGGCCTCCCCGATAATAAGCCCCCCCCAAAGCTACCGTAACGCTGCGTACCCGGAGCAGACAGGAAGTGCGAGTAAATGTACCATAGATTATGAGTAAACGTACCATTGATTGTTATACATGAAAATAATGGTAGTAACAAGAAATTCTTGATACTGTAGGATTCACAGTTGGTCTGGTTATGTTGGCTTGTGATGACAACTACTACCGTACTGTATACAGGTCATCAATTTCCCTTTTTCTTGTTCACCAATAAGTGTGTACTGTATTCTTCTTCATGGGAAATAAGATATCCCCTGAAAATAAGACCTAGCGCATCTTTGGGAGCAAAAATTAATATAAGACGCTGTCTTATTTTCGGGGAAACAGGGTAGTACTGTATGCAGGGGCTTCAAAAAAGTTCATGGAAAAATTCCCTTGTTTTTTAATTATTTTTTCCCCACTTAGCTTGGAAGCCCCCAACATAAACTGGTATGACCTAGGCTATCTCACAAGACCCTGAACCTTAGTTTATTTTACTTCAGTCTTCTCTCTCGTTTGCAGTGGATAATGTTGATTCATGCATCTTGAAGTTTTTTGTTGTTTTAATGCCATTCCTACTAGGTTGTTGAGCCCATCTACTGCACTTTTCATTTTTATTACTATATTCTTCAACAGAATTTCTATTTGGCTCTCTTTATAATTTTTCTGTCTCTAATGAGATGCATTATGTACTGAATCACTATTAACTTATTTCTCTTAAATAATTTGAACGTACGCTTTTTAAATTCTTTGAATGTATTCATAATAACTACCTTTTTGGCTTCTACACATGTTTGTTTCTTTTCCATGGGTTATACATTCCTGTCTTTTTGTTTGCCTCATAAATTTGGACTGTGTATTTTATTCTTCTGAGGGTTGTTGGATTTTCTTAGGGGAACTGGCCTGGTCCTAACATGCAGAGCCTACAGGGAACATCACTGTTGGCTCTGTGCTTGGCTTTGCAATATCTATTTGTACTTTTAGCCTGGGCTCTTAGGGGTAACCCCTGTCTGCATAGCTTCATGGTATCAATGATTTGGACAGAGATTATTTCCAAATGGCTCAAGCTCATAAGGCTTCCATTCTCTCCGGATCAATTTGAGTGTGATGAATAATTTAAAACGGAAAGAAGCTCTCAGGTCTTCTTTGGCTTTTCTATTTCATTGAGCTCCCTCTGCTATCCCTCCATGCATGCATGGGGTCTGGAGAACTTAGCTCAGTCCTTTATGAATCTCTGGTTTTCAGGATCTCCCCACGAAGTTTCTAGTTGGTCTGCTTGCCCCAAACTGAGACTGCATCTTTAGGCTAACAAAACCACAATCTTCTGTGTTCATTTTCAGGCAAGTTCATCAAATTTCCTACCCTATATAAGATCTTCTCCCTGTCAACTCCTGGCTTGGGAGACCAGCCCCACTAGAAAACTAAGCCCCATTCTTGTTGACTAAGCTGTGGAAGGGGGTGAAGAAATAACTCACTCCTGCTGCTCTTACCCAAGTTGGTACAACTTAGTGTTTGTGTCTACTACACTTCTTGTACCCCCAAATAGATATTTTTGACAAATTTGTCTAGTTTTATACATTTTTTTTGGTGGAGAATAATTGTTTACCTCTTCATTCTGCCATCACCAGAAGTTAACTTGGTAATTTAGTTTTAATATACAGTGAACCCTCGCCACTTCATGCTTCGACTTCCGTGGCTTCACTCTATCGCGGTTTTTGCGTAACAGCGCATGCTCTGTCATTACTGCCACTGATTGGCTCATACTGTACACGCTTGATACCATAAATAATATAATAAATAATAAATGATAATTGTAACGTCCAAAATGTTTTACTGTATTTTCCCTTTTTCGTTTAATAAATTGGGTAATACGAGTGTAATGGTGACGAAAGGGTGTTTTTTCATGTCCTCTATGCTCTAACTATGAAAATATTTGATTTACAAATAAGGAATCCTACTTCGCGGAATTTCATTTATCACGGTAGGGTCTAGAACCAATTAACTGCGATAAAAGAGGGTTCACTGTAATGGCTTTAAGCTTTATAAAATAAATAATCAAAAGATAATTCTTACATGAGAAGGAGTACATTTGGGCATGTTATCAAGAGTCCGGTCCCTGGAGAAGGTTATCATGCTTGGTCCAGTAGAAGGGCAGCAACAAAGAGGAAGACCCTCAACAGGGTGGACTGACACAGTGACTGCAGCAGTGGACTCGAACATAAGACTGATTGTGAGGGTGCTGCATGGTGGGGCAGTGTTATGTTGCACTTGGGGTCACTATGAGTTGGAACAGACTCAATGGCACCTAACAACAATGCTTACACTTTCTCTAAAACTTCTCTTGGTGGTTTCTTCAGCTGCATATGCCTTCCAACAGCCACACTCATTGCCATCGTGTCAATTCTACCACATAGGGACCATGAAGGACAGGGTAGACCTGCTCCTCTGCGTTTCCAAGACTGTAAATCTTGATGGGATTTACTCTTCTGTGGAATGACTGGTGGTTTTGAACTGCTGACCTTGTGGTTAGTAGCCCATTCACAACCCATTATGCCACTAGGGCTCCAAGGGCAAATGGTGTATATTCCTTTTTAAAGGTAGACAAGAGATCCTCCTCTCTTGATGACTTACTCAGTTACCTGATAACATAAGGTAAAGCCTTAACTGCTAAGCATACCTGTGGTTACAATTTTGTTCTATGAAACTCATATCACCAAATACCAAGACAGTATACAAATGTTTCAAAACCACACATTTGCTTTACAAACATCAATATGCATGATTTAATTTGGTGAGTCTTTATTGAGAGAGAACCATATGCCAAAGGTGGTGTCAGGCATCAGGAACTGAAAAACAAAAACCCACTTCCCAAGACACAGCTCCTGCCCTCCCCCCCTTCCCAGGTCAGTAGGTGGGAGACATGATCACACAGGCCACTACCACCCAGTGCGATATGTGTTCTACAGGCAAAGTACAAGGTGCTATGATTGTGTTCAGTTCCATTGTTTCCTTCCAAAATTCGTTTTCCTTAAGAATCCTGAGGTTAAAAAGAAATAATCCTGAGGTTTAAAAAATTGTTTTTAATTTTAAAGACCATTAATATCTGGAATGAAGACCTATTTTCTATGACACATCTGGGCGATTAATGTTCAAGGAAGGGTCAGGTCCTCAAGGAAACGCCTCTGGTCCTAACCCTTGAATGCATGTGAAACACCTTAGAGAGTCAAAAAGTATGTATCCTCGCCCAGGTCCCAAAGATTCTTATTCCCTAGTCTTCGGTGACGCCCGAGAATCAGTTTCATCAGGTGATTCTAACCTACAGCCATAGTTGAGAAGAACCGTAGCCCGCACTTCCCGTTTCCTCAACAGTTGACACCAGTAATAAAATGTGCTTCCTTCCTCAATGACTTTAGTTAAGTATTCTTTTTGGAGATTCTGCAGTGGTTCTGCACAATATTTATGGCTTCCCTTTACTGCTCTGGTCTCTGGTAGAGAGAGCCCTTATTCTCAACACCTCAGGTTTCCAGAATTTGGGACATTCATTGCTCGCCCATCACCTTTGGGGCTGGAGCGGTTAGACATTCATCTGCTCCCTGCCTCTCATCTTCCCCATCTGTGCTGGAGAAACTCATACGCGTGGTTGGATATTGCCACCCACTGGGCCACATGGCACATAGCAGTAGGTGTTCATTTTGCCTTCAAAACAAGAAGCATGCTCCACATGTCTTCTTTGAGGTTTACCCCAAAGAGGTTGGAGAAATAGCTGATTGATGCTTATTGGGTGATTATGATATGCCAGGTGCGGTGCCAAGTATTTTTGTGTAAATTAATTCATTACATACCCTCATCAATCCCATTAAATACATTGTTTGGTTACACTGTTTCAGAGATGCAGAAGCTAAAGGTTTAGTGAGATTTAGTCATGCTAGAATTTCAATCCATATAATCTAACCTTCCCTCAAAGCTACTCTCTTGATTCATGGTAAATGGGTTCTAGCTTGGGCCATTCACTATTAATTATTCATGTGCCCCTTGGCCTTCTCCATTCTACTGATGACCTAGTCTAGGATTCTCCATACAACAGGCTGCACAGACCTACCGCAAGTCTGCTTTGTAGACACAACTCTACACCCACATTGGTATATAAAGGTCTAGAACTGAGAAGAGGGATGATGGTTCGTAGCAGCAGTTTCCTCACAACATGGGCCAAGTGTTGGTTTCGTTGTTGGTACTTTTGTTCCCTTGTTCTTTTTTTTCTACTTGTTGATCTTTGAATGAAAAGAAATCTAGTCAACCCTGGTGCTGTGTGGATGTAATTCTAAATGGTGATTTGATGTATAATTGTATGACCATACTAAATTTATATCTCCATACAACAGAGAAGGACTTTTCGGTTTCCAATGTGGGTGGCATAATGAGTAGCACTGCTATTCATTCTTTGTCATGCTGATTGATGCATATACTTATACATTTCTGTTGGGTATCAATCTAGGAGACAGATTGATAGGCTCATGTGTGGCCTTCCAGAACCTAGGGCTATGGGCATGGACAGTTTCACCCTTAGTAAATGATGATAAGACACCATGAGTAGCAAAGCAAAATCACTTAAGTAACTCAGTCCCGTTTCTTTCGGTTTGATTCAACAAGCCAGCATATCCTCATGGTTAGCAATATATTGAAATGAGAGACCAGAAAAAAAAATTGAAGGAGAGTGTCTAAGAAACACTGAAAGAAGATGAAGTACCTTCATTTGATTATCACTGAAAATATTTTCAACTTATTGGGTGTTTAAAGAAAACAAATCACTTTCCTCATGAATCACACCTTGACAAGCCTCTGAAGATTGCACATCTTGGAAGAAGCACAAGGTACTGGAAATCTGATGATGACCCATAAAGCATCTCCAAAAAAATCATAATCTGAAAAGAGAACAACATAACTGTGCATGATGATGTTGTTTTTTAAAGGCACCCATTACCAGATCAAGGAATCTGAAACAGGACCGTGAACAATGACAAAACGCCTGGGTCTTGAGTGTCCCAGAGGCCCCTACACACCCCGGCTCTGCCGTGAGTCAAGCATTTATTACCTCTCAGAGCTTCAGATTCCAAATTCTAACACTTTTATAAAATTTTATATTAACCACTTAATAATCAAAATCTTTGTATGTGTACATCATAAAAAGTTAAGCTGCAAAAGAATCTAACCATGAGGAAAATCAGTCTGTCCTTCAACCCCCAGGCTTCCATGTTTAGGAATAATTACTTACCAATCACTTCGTTATGTTTCCAGAAATACTATGTGTTTATTACAGGCAGAATGCATGTGTTTTTTTATATGCATATATATATTTTTATATGCATATATATTTTTTAACTTTTAATTTGAAAATATGACACACATAGACAAATACATTTATACATTTAATACATTAAACAAATAGCCAGCTTAATGATTCACTATAAAGTACTCATCTATGTAAATAACACCCAGGTCAAGAACAGAATATTATCATATTTCATAAGCCGTCACCTGTTTTTCGGTGCCATTGAGTAAATTCTGACTCATGGTGACCATATGTGTGCAGAATAGAAGTGCTTCATTTGATTTCTATGGCCTTGACCTTTTGGAAGAAAACCACCAAGTCTGTCTTCCAATCAGGCTAGCAGCCAAATGTGTAACTGTTTGTGTAGTGGATGGTTTGTGTAGTGGATGGGTTGCATCTATTCCAAATTTGTGTGGAAATGGAGTTCAGGCTTTTTGCTTTGACTTTTGATGGCATTGGAAGTTTATGAAGCAGCTTAATAATACTTGTGATTCAAATAACGTTAATTGTTATTGAAATTACTTTACCACAACATAAGGTCTACATATAAGCCTTGTGACTTTAGATTGAATTCATTAAGAATCATTACTGTAGTGAAATTAACTGCTTCATTTGGTTCTTCTAATCATAGTCTTTGTAACTTTTACCAAGTGACTGGTTGGGATCATGGAAATAGATTGTATGGAATGCCAATATGGAGATTGGTCCCTTTTTTCTATCCTACTTGTTTTAAAATGAGCCGTCTCCAAAGTAGAATTGGGTTCTCTCTGTACCATCAAGAAAGAAGAGCCAGGAGTAGAGCACACCATTTGAAGCCCAAGATCTTTAGGCACTGAACCTCCTTGCTCTAGAAGACAGAATGATTTGACACCAGAGATGGCAGAGGAGGAAGCAGCAGAACTAAGAGCCGGAACAAGGCAGAGCAGTGGGTTTTCTGGCCCATGGAATGAGTACAATTGAGTGCTTTCAGGCAGGAGGCTCACCTCCGGGCACTTGAAAGCAGGGGAGCTAACTTAGCTGACCCACAGCTAGAGGTGAGTGCCTTCAGGTTGTGGTTTACAGTACAGTGGAGTGCCCTTGGGGCATTTATTCACAGTCTAAAGGAGCTTTGTGGCACTACCTGATCAGGACAGAGGCCAAGGGGCTACATAGCTGAGATCCCAAAGACCAGTGATTTGCCTGAGGGGATGGCTGAACAGAGGTGCTCCTGATGAACTGTATCCTGGGCATTTCTGATCTTGAATTGTAACGTGTTGAGTTCCCTAATAAACCCCATACTTGTGATTATTGCTTGTGAGTTCTGTGTGGCCATTGGAATGAATTATAAATTCCATGGGAGAAGAAGAGTGTTGTAGGGAGGGATGGCTGGTGTTAGAATTGGTAAAGAAAATTAGAGGGTGGAGGCAGGTGTGACCTTTGCCTCATAGGAATCAGCCTTTATCCAATGTTGATTTTGATTCTCGTTTCCCTTGAGAAGTCAGATAATGCCCCCATACCATTCATAGAGTTACCAAGCAAAAGCTAATTTCCAACTCCATTAAAATATTCAACAAATAAAATTGTTCTTTAAAAATTCAACAATAGTAGTTGGTGGTCGTTTTCTTATTTAGAAATTTGTCACTCTTGGTCCTGGACTGAAAAAAAAATGCACTAAAACTTTACTACTGATAAGCCATCAAAGTTCAGTGTGGTAGGTCCAGTCTGTATATTCATTTTATGTTTCTGAAAAAAAAATTGTAGAACTAACCTTGACTAAGTCCACAGAAATAGGTTTGCCATTGACACTAGTGGTTCAATGAATAATAGAAAAAATCATTTCTCAACCAAAAATAGGGGCATCTACGAAGCACCTAAAGCTTACATTCTGAGGGAAAATTGACCTTATGCTTGGAATTTCTTGATTCCAATCCATCATGATAGTCCACAGAGACTGTGACAGGCAGGCCTATCAAGTGAATAAGAACACTTGGGATAAGTGTACTCCTGAGTACAACAGCAATATGAGAACGGAAGGACAGCTTTTGTCCAAAAAACAAAGCTCAAGGAGGTAGGAAGAGGTAAGAAAGAAGGACAAATGGGAACGAGAAGCCCAGAAAAATAAAGTGGGAAGAACGTTGCTACATTTAGGAAATTGTAACTAATGTCATGAAACAAAATGTGCACAAATTGTAGAGTTGGAAACGAATTTTCTCTGTTAACTTTCACCAAAACTACAATTAAAAGTGGAAAGTTAAACCAAAAAAAAAAGTCCACTGATTTTTATGTTTCCTCTAGTAAAGTCCCTCTGGACAATCCTGATTCTTAGCTTGTACTCAAAGGAAGAAAATGACCAGCAATAACAGCTCATGTAGAAAGAGCTTGATACTTGCTACAGTTTTTGTTCACATTCTCTTGCTTTCCAGAGTTCTTCGATATCTTTAAATATATGCCATGTAAGATGTATCCATTATTTTCTCTACTACTTGCAGCAAGAGGATGACTTAGAATTTCCTCCTAAATCATAATTAGAATTAGAAATTATTCGTTAATTGTCTATGTCGGGAACCCTGTGGCATTGTGGGTTACCTTTGGGCAGCTAACCACAAGGCCAGCAGTTTGAAAACACCAGCTGCTCCAAGGGGGAAAGACAAGGTTTTCTACTCACATAAAGAGTTACAGTCTTCCAGAACATAGAAAAAGACAGAAAACTCCCAAACCCTTTCTATGACTTTGATACCTAAAGCTGGCATGGATCCCACAAGAATTGGGCACTACAGACAAATATCCATAATGAACATCGATGCAAAAATCCTTAACAAAATATTGGCCAATAGAATACAAAAGCATATAAAACAAATAATTCACCATGACCAAGTGGGATTCATACCAGGGATGCAGGGATGGTTCAACATACAAAAGACCATTAGTATCATTCTCCACATTGACATGAAAAATTATAAAAACCACATGATCATATCAATAGATGTAGAAAAATCATTTGACAACATCCAACACCCATTCCTGTTTAAGACACTCAAGAAGATAGGAATGGAAGGAAAATTCCTCAATATCATACAAGCTATATATGAAAATCCAACAGCCAACGTGGTAGTCAATGGAGAAAACACTAAAAAATTCCCACTGAAAAAGAGGACCAGACAAGGATGTCCCTTGTCCCCACTCTCATTTAACATTGTACTGGAGGTCTTAGCTAACAGCATAAGGCAAAGAAAAGACATCAATGATATTCGTCTGGGAAAGGAAGAAGCAAATTTATTGTTATTCACAGACGATATGATTTTATATATTGAAAATCCCCAAAACTCCACAAGTGGAGTGTTGGAAGTGATAGCGGAATATGACAGAGTAGCAGGATACAAAATCAACAAACAGAAGTCCAGAGAAGAAGAGATTTAAAAGGTAGTAAGTACCCTTTGCAATAGCCAAGCACAAATTGAAATATCTAGGGCCATATCTGACTAAAAAAAACCCAAAAGATTTGTACGAGGAAAACTACAGAACACTATTACGAGAAACCAAGAGTGACCTCAACAAATGGAAGAATATCCCAGGCTCATGGATTGGAAGACTCAATATAGCAAAGATGTCAGTTCTGCCCAAGGCACTATATAAGTTTAATGCTATCCTGATATGAATACCATCATCCTTCTTCAAAGAATTGGAACAACTGATTACCAACTTCATATGGAGAGGGAAGAATCCAGGAATTAGCAAAAAACTCCTCCAGAAGAAGGGCACAGTGGGTAGCACATATTATACAGGCACAGTGGTCAAAACTGTGGTACTGGTATAACGACAGATATTCAGTACAATGGAAAAGAGCTTAAAACCCAGAAATAAAAAATCAGCATACAGACAACTGGTTTTTGATAAGGGTCCCCTAAAAATATCAAATGGGAAGCAGATGCCCTCTTCATTAAGTGATGCTGGAAAAAATGAATATCTACCTACAGAAAAATGAAGCAAGACCCTTACCTCACTCCATGCATAAGAATAAACTCAAGCGGGAACACACATTATGAGGTAAACCCCCAAACTATTAGGGCCATTAATGAGAGAATTGGGACAAACCTGAGAACCTTGGCACAGGGAATACATAGGCTGTTGGAAATAAGAAGGACACGAATACAGAGGAGTCACAAATTAATAAGTGGGATATACTGAAGATAAAACACCTGTGTGTACATTGAAAGAATTCACCAAGACAGTAATAAGAGAGTCCACCGACTGAGAAAACATCTTGAGCAATGACTCATCAAAGGCCTTATTACTAAAGTCTACAATACTTTGAAAGCTTACAATAAGAAAAAAACTAACTGCCCACTAAGGAGGTGGGCAAGGACCTGAAGAGAAGTTTCATAGGGGCAGAAATCTGAATGGCAAATAAACATGTGAGAAAATGTTCCCGATCTTTAGCCATAAGAGAAATGCAAATTAAAACAACTATGAGATACCACCTAATACCCTAAAAGATAGCCCAATTCAAAAAATAAAAAGTAACAAGTGTTGGAGGGTGTGTTAGTCTGGGTACTTTAGAGAAACTAATCCAAAGAAACTCATGTATAAGAAAGAGTTTTATGTAAAGGTTAAGTGCTCATCAAGAAAATATCCCAACCCAGTGCTGCCCAAGCCCACAAATCCAACATTAACCCATTAACCCATATGTCCAATACCAGTACACAAAGTCCTCCTCCAACTCACAAAACAGACACAACGATGCCGACTGCATGAGGAAAGCTGAGTCAGTGAATGTGTAAACATCTCAGCACTGGCAGTGGTCTCCACACGGGTGCTCCAGCACCCAGGGCTGCATCGAGGTAGGTCCATGTGGCTTCTCCTTGGTATGTCTTGCAGGAAGTCAGCCTTGCAAGCTGAAGCAGGGAACTGCTAAAGGAGCTGCACCCTGGTCCAACCATCAGAAAGCAAGAGACCCGGGAACTAGAAAGGTGAGGCTCACTGATCCATTTATCCCTCTGCCCTTCAATTAATCCCACATGTGTTTATCGGCCAGGTTGCCACAATAAACTAACTCAGAGGAGCTGTGGTGAGATAGGAACTCTTGTCCACTGCTGGTGGACCTGTAGGTATGTACAGTCATTATGGAAATCAACTTGGCGATATCTAAAACATGGAAATCAAGCTACCGTATGATCCAGCAATCCCCCTACTGGGCATATACCCAGAAGAGGCAAGAAACAAACCACGGCCAGCCATCTGTGCTCCAATGTTTATTGAGGCACAGTTCACAATTGCAAGAGTTGGAAACAACCCAAATTTCCATCAACCGGTGAATGGATAAAAAAATTGTGGTACATACATACAGTGGAGTACTACGTATCCCTAAAATGCAGCGATGAGTGCATGAAGCACATTGCCCCATGGGAAGAACTGGAGGGAATCATGCTAAGCAAAGTAAGCCAAGCACAAAAGGAAAGTACAACATGAGTCCACTGAGGTAAGCTTAAAAAATGGGGCATAGGGGAAAAACTTCTATATACATACATTCCTGGGATGAGGTCCAGGTACTATGGCAGGGGCCAAACCCAATCCTAGGATATATACTGCACCCAACTAAAGAGGAGGGGGAAAGAAAGATATAGAGAGACAAAAAAATAGACATGGGTAGGGGGTGAGCAGGGCACTAACCCACCCAAGAGGAGGGTAATGCTTATATCTCTACAGGAGAGGGAGAGATAGACTAGGCTTCAACCCAATGTGCAAGATGTGAATACAACATATTGGCATGTACCAGGGAACCAATAGAGAGGTCTACGGAGCCGGCCCCAATCCCACCTATATGGAACACTTCCCCTTCCCCCACCCTCCCCCCAAAAGAATGCAGTTCAGAGAACAGCACTGAAACTACAGCTTGGGGAGAGGGGCTCGTCTGATTAAAACACATAGGAGAAACAAAGAGGGATGGAGAGGGAGGGGAACATACCCTGGCCCACCAAGCCCCAAGGACAATATTCCTGAGCAGACAGTGCACAGAGAGGACCATAGGGCGGCCCCACTATGAGACACAACGTCCCTCACTGAACCATACCACTACGGAGGACAACTCTGGAGACACGGTGCAGGAATTATGCTCAATCTACCCCATCACACTGGGAGAAACACTAAGGGCATGCAACAGAGCAGCAAGGGGAGTAAAGTGATAAAATCCCCAGGGAATACCAAAAATAGACTTTGGAGACAGAATGTGGCACCCCATCTGACTCCACCGGAAAACACTAGTAAAAGGCAACAAACAGACCTTGAAATATTGATAGGCTTTTCCATTTTTGTCAGTGGCTTGCTTTCTTTTTTAAAATAAATCATTTTATTGGGGGCTCTTACAGCTCTGACAACAATCCATACATCAATTGTATCAAGCACATTTGTGCATATGTTGTCAACATAATTTCCAAACATTTTCTTTCTACTTGAGCCCTTTGTATCAGCTCCTCTTTTTTAAAAAAAAAATCATTTTATTGGGGGCTCGTACAATTCTTATCACAATCCATCCATTGTGTCTAGCACACATGTCCATTTATTGCCATCCTAATTCTCAAAATATTTGCTTTCTACTTGAGCCCTTGGTATCAGCTCCTCATTTATCCCCTCCCTCCCCGCCACCCCCCCATGAGCCCTTGATAATTTATAAATTATTATTTTGTCATGTCTTATACTGTCCGATGTCGCCCTTCACCCACTTTTCTGTTGTCCCACCCCCAGGGAGGGGGTTATATGTAGATCCTTGTAATAGGTTCTCCCTTTCTACTCCAACTTGCCCCACCCTCCCGGTATCACCACTCTCACCACTGGATATGGAGAAGAGAGGGAAACAAAAGCAACAATGTACCAGAGTCCCGATCCCTGCCTGTGGAGCTGCAAGGGTTTAGTCCCTGGCCCAGGAGGCAGCGGAGGCAAGCTGTGGCTGTGTTGAGGGAAAGCCCCTGCACAGCCCTCCAAGACTGTGGGGGGATAGAAAGAAGAGATGGAAACAAAAGTAACAATGTAGCTGAACCCCGATCCCTACCGGTGAAGCTGCAAGGGTCCAGTCCCTGCCCCCAGGCAGGCTGTGGCAAACTGTGGCTGAGTTGAGACCAAGCCCCCCTACCAGCTCCAAATGTTCACGGCTCTGGCAGAGAAAGTGGCGGGGCCAAGGTCAAGACCTAACCGGCCTCCACTGTGGTAAGCCAAAGCCCCCAGCCCCTCAAAACTCTGTGGCTTTGTGCCTACTTATCTTTATGATGCTCCTCCTGCATTCCAGCAGTGTTGAATTTCCCTCTAAGCTACTCTCCTATGCTGAATTCTGCGGATTCCCTCTGGTATGTGTAACTCCAACACCATCTTCCCGGAAGTCTTCCATTATTTCTTAAATGCTTCCTCCCACCCTACTATCATGATCCAAATTCTACCTTTCAAGTCTGGCTAGACCAGAGGATGTACACTGGTACAGATAGTAACCGGAAACACAGGGAATCCAGGGCAATGATCTCTTCAGGACCAGTGGTGTGAGTGGCAATACTGGGAGGGTAGAGGGAGGGTGGGTTGGAAAGGGGGAACTGATTACAAGGATCTACATGTGACCTCCTCCCTGGGGGACGGACAACAGAAAAGTGGGTGAAAGAAGACATCAGACAGGGCAAGATATGACAAAATAATAATTTATAAATTATCAAGGGTTCATGAGGGAGGGGCAAGCCTCATGAGGGAGTTCATGAGTTCATGAGGGAGGGGATAAAATGAGGAGCTGATGCCAGGGGCTTAGGTGGAGAGCGAATGTTTTGAGAATGATGAGGGCAATGAATGTACAAATATGCTTTACACAATTGATGTATGTATGGTTTGTGATAAGAGTTATATGAGCTCCTAATAAAACACTATATATACATAAAAAGAAAGCCACAACTTTGAGCTTCGATGAATGTGCAGACTTTTGTAACTGGGCACGTCCATTGTGGGAACCCTGTAAGTATTAGAAATATTGCCTCCTGGAGCCTCTGGGCTTGGGCAGGTTCTTCACTCCACAATGTAAATATCTCTTTTGTGCATCTGGCATTTATAATTTGTTGACTAAAGAAAATAGCTATGTTTGTGTTCTTGTGTGGACCTCAGCAAAGGCTCCCACGGAAAGAGAAATGCTTGGTGTCTGGTACACCTGGAACAGCTGTGGTTCCAGGCTTACATGTTTCTGAATCGACTGATGTCAAATGTGGCCTTTGTCTTGTGAGCATGAGTGCTTAGTTGCGCTGAAGACAAACCCTTGGACAGAAGTGCAGAAAGCATTTGGGCTGGAATTGAGCTGGCTCTGCTCCTGCTTCCTGCCATGCTTATAAGTAGCACACAACTTTGGGGCTTACATTGTCTGGTTCCATAAGTTTTTACAACAAGATGAACACTATAGCTTTACTAGTGGCACATTACCACCTGTTAAAAGAAACCATCACCAACGACGAAAAATACAACTTTCCTCTAGTTCCTAAATGCTTCCTCCCTGCTCCCACTACCATGATTCGAATTCGTCCTTGCAAGTCTGGCTAGACCAGAGGATGAACGCTGGTACAGATAGGAACTGAAAATACAGGGAATCCAGGGCGGATGAGCCCTACAGGACCAGTGGAGTGAGTGGCGAAACAGGGAGGGTAGAAGGAGAGTGGGTAGGAAAGAGGGAACCGATTACAAGGAACTATATGTGACCTCCTCCCTGCGGGACGGACAACAGAAAAGTAGGTGAAGGGAGACATCGGACAGGGCAAGATATGACAAAATACCCATTTATAAACTATCAAGGGCTCATGAGGGACGGGGGAGCGGGGAGGGAGGGGGAAAATGAGGACTTAATGCCGGGGGTTTAAGTGGAGAGAAATTGTTTTGAGAATGATTAGGACAATGAATGTACAAATGTGCTTTACACGATTGATGTGTGTATGGATTGTGATAAGAGTTGTATGAGCCCCTAATAAAATAATATAATAAAATGATTTTTTTTTAAAACCAGCAGAATAATCGAGAGTCCTGTTTTCTGAATGATAAGAATTCTACTGCTATATTCTATTCTCAACAATTTTGACAGCAAACTCTAAAAACAAACCAAAATATACCAGTCTGAATAGCAATGCTTCATTTTTCGGCCAATAGATCATCTTTTCATATTATGATCAGTATCAGCACAGCACAAAACTGAATGATCTTGTTTCTATTTCTCTTCATATTTCTTTCATGTCGATCTAATTGCAGGTGAGAATTCAAACCGACCTTAGCTGAAGTACTCCTGCCGAGTCTCTTCTTCAGGTTTGGGGTCTTCATCACGCTCTTCCTTGGCAACACTCTTTTTGAGCATGGCTTCAGTATATTCATGGATGACCTCGTGGGCGGCAAGAATGTGCTTCCGCTGTGCATTCCTCACTGTACCAAAGGTGACAGAAATATGTTTACTCTGCATGTTCTCATGAAACTGTTCCCAAAAGTGATACAAACGATGGGTCTGCAAAACACGGTTGATGGGGTTACGCAAAAATCATCTGCTCTCTCAGACCCTAAACAAAACAAACACAATTCCTATCAATGGGAATGAGGAGGAGGGCAGAGTGGAGACTCAAAGCCCATCAGTAGTCAATTGGACACCCCCTGGAAGAAGGGCCACATGGATGGGAAGAACCAGTCAGGGTGCAGTATAGCACCAACGAAACACACAACCTTCCTCTAGTTCTTTAATGCTCCCCCCCTCAGCCCCCCCAACCCCAACTACCATGACCCCAATTCTATCTGAAAATCTGGCTAGATCTGAACATGTATACTGGTGCATATGAGCTCGTAACACAGGGAATCCAGAACGGATAAACCCCTCGGGACCAATAAGGGGAACAGTGATACTAGGAGGGTAAGGTGGGTGAGAGGAGTAAAGGGGAACCGATCACAATGATCAACATATGCCCCTTCTCCCAGGGGAATGGACAGCAGAAAAGTGGGTGAAATGAGACAATGGGAGGTGTAAGACATGAAAAACAAAAAGAGAATAATTTATAAATTATTAAGGGGACATGGAAGAGAGGGTGGGGAAGGGAGAGAAAAAAATGAGGAGCTGATACCGGGGCTCAAGTAGAAAGAAAGCGTTTTGAAAAAGATGATGACAACATATGTACAGAAGTGTTTGACTAAATGGGTATATGTATGGATTATGATAAGAGCCCCCAATTAAAAAAATCATCTGCCCTCTGTCTTATAAAAATATATTCTAAGGTAAAACAACCCCCAAATAATTTCTTATTGGGTCAGGTGCTTCTGGGTCAGGTGCCTCTGTCCCTACTCCCAGGATGCCTGCCAAGCCCACGTCTTCCAAGACCAGCCCACATTTACCTCACTAGAGTTTTGCCAACTATTCAGGACTGAAGTACTTTACACAACTTAAGTTTTGTTGTCAACGACGATGATAGTGACTTAACAGCAGAGACCATGTTTCATACTTCTTAATCCCTATGCGATAAAGATGAGTTTCTGAGCTCATGGCATTAGAAGATAGTCCAAGCTCCATATTCTAAGAATATTTCTTTTTAAGTCTCCAAACTATAGACAGCACTAAGCATCTAAGTTCTTGGAGTCCTGGTAGTACCATGGGGTAGGCATTGGGCTAATAATTTTACAGTCTCAAAACCGTATCTACCCTTTATAGCAGTGGTTCTTAACCTGTGGGTTGTGACCCCTCTGGGGGTCGAACAACCATTTCAGAAGGGTCACCTGATTCATAACAGTAGCAAAATTACAGTTATGAAGTAGCAATGAAAATAATTTTATGATTGTGGGTCACCACAACATGAGGAACTGTATTAAAGGGTCGCGGCATTAGGAAGGTTGAGAACCACTGCTTTATAGCATCATAAATCAGAATTGATTTGATGGCAGTATGTTTGGGTTTATGGAAGCCCTTGGAAAAGTGTTATAATAATAATGGTGCTGATGGTATTAGTTACTTTGTGCCAGGCAGTTGGCATACAATTATTCCTTTAACACCTCCATAAATGTAAAATAGCATATGATTGTTGTTGTTCGGTGCTGTTGAGTAGGTTCAGATTCACAGCAACCAATGAACAATGGAACAAAACATTGCCGGGTCCTGTGCCATCTTTGCTATGTTTGAACCTAAAGACACCGTGTCCATCTATCTCAGGTGGGTCTTCCTCCTCTTCTTCATTGCCCCTCTGCTTTACCAGGTGTGATGTCCTCCTCCAGGAACTAACCCCTTCTAAGAACACACCCAAAGCACATGAGACAAGGTCTCATCATCCTTGTTTCTAAGGAGCACTCTGGCTGCGTTTCTCCTAAGATAGAGTTGTTCGTTCTTCTGGAAGTCCAGGGTATATTCAAAATGCCTCATCCCTACCATAATTCAAATGCATCTGATTCATCTCCAGTTTTCTTTATTCACTGCTCAGCTTTTACTTGCATAGGATGTGGCAAAAACATGATGGCTTGGTGCAAGCACACTTTAGTCCTCAAAAAGTGGCATTTTTGCTTCTTAACACTTTAGAGCTCTTTTGTAGCAGATTTCCCAATTCAACACCTTATCATTTGGTTTACTGGCTGCTACTTCTGGGGTTCTCTTGCTACTGCTTCCATGAGCACTGATTGTGGATTTAAACAAGAGGAAATGTGTAACAGCTTCAATCTTTGCTTCATTTATCATGATGTTACCAACTGGTTCAGTAGTAAGACTTTCGGTTTTCCTTACATTGAGTTGCGATCCATACTTTGAGGACTAAGGCTTGATACAAGCTGAGATAGTTTATTGTGCCAGCCTGGCCGATAAACACAAGTGGGATTAACTGAAGGGTGGAGAGATAAATGGCTCGGTGAGCCTCGCCTTTCTTGTCTCTCGCTCTGTGATCATCGGACCAGTGTGCGGCTGCCCTGCTTGTTCTGTCCCTCAATTTAAAGGCTACACTACCTGTGGGACGCCTAGCCTGTGGACTGTGTTGCTGTAAGTTGAGGTCCCTTTAAGACATCTCTGGAGCTGGGGACTGGCGGTTGGTGACCTGGCTGACAGTTGGTGACCTGCCTTGTGATTGGCTGCTGTGCTGACATAGCCTAGCTCTCTCTATATATAGAGGAAGACCTGGCAGCAGACTAGACTTGAAGGACTGCTAGTGTCTCACAACTCTCTCTCACGGGAGTGAGTTGCTGAGCCATTTGTACTGCTTTATAATTTACCTGTTCATTTCTTGTATTATATATCTATCTGTATATAACTTAACAGTTCATTTTTTGTGTTATATATCTAATTATCTTTATAAATAAATATATTAAATTATCCGCAATTTGGTCTTATCTCTCTAGAGAACCCTAACACACAAGCCATGGTTATTTTCAACCCAAGTCATGGTACTTTCAATTGCTTCATTTTATTGTGAAAGCTGGACATTAGAAGAAGACCAAAGAAGAATTGACTCATTTGTATTCAGGTGCTGGTGAAGAACATCAAAAGTAGCACGGGATGCCAAAAGAACATACAAATCTGGCCTGGAAGAAGTACAGCTAGAAAGCTCCTTTGAGGCAAAGATGGCAAGACTTTGGCTTACATGCTTTGGGCATTGTTGTCAGAAGAGACCATTCCCTGGAGAAGGACACCGTGGTTGGTAAAGTAGGGGGGCATTGTAAAACGGGTCTTTTGATGCGATGGGCTGACATGGCGGCTGCATCGATGGCTCAAACATAAGAACAGATGTGAGGATGGCGCAGGCAGCGTTTTGTTCTGTTGTGCACAGGGCCCCTATGAGTTGGAACGGATTCAATGGCACCCAACAACAACAACAACTTCTATGATTCTTAATTGTGGATCAGAGAAAATGAAATTCTTGAAACCTTCAATATTTTTTCAGTTTATCTTGATGTTGCTTATTCATCCACTTCTGAGGACTTTTGTTTTCCCTAAAATGAAGTATGATCTGTACGAAAGGCTGTATTCTTTGAAAATCATCAGTAAGTGCTTCAGGTCTTCTTCACTTTCAGCACGCATAAAGCAGGTTGTTAACAAGTCTTCCTCTGATCCTCATGCTGTCTACTTCTCCACATAGTCCCTTCCTCAAATTATTTGCTCCTCCTCATACAGCTTGAGTAAGTATGATGAGAGGATACAATTTTGATGCCCCCTTTTCCTGACTTTAAACCATGCAGTACTTCTGTTCTTTTTAAACAACTGCCTGCTGGCATAAGATCAAGGTCCTCATGAGAATAAGTATTCTGGAATTCTCACTCTTCAAAATGATTTCCATATTTTCTTGTTATGATCCACACAGTTGAATGCATTTCCAGTCAATAAAACTTATCTTTCCATCTGGCTTCTTGTTGTCATTAGGTGCCACCAAGTCAGTTCGAGAGCCTGCCTCTTTTTGCTGCCCCTCTACCAAGCATGAGGTCCTTCTCCAGGGACTGGTCTCCCTGATAACATGTCCAAAGTACGTGAGACAAAGTCTTGCCATCTTCACTTCTAAGGAGCATTTCTGGCTGCACTTCCTCAAAGACAGGTTTGTTTGTTCTTTTGGCAGTACATGGTACTTTCAATATTCATCACCAGCACCGCACTTCAAATGCAGCAATTCTTTTTTGGCCTTATTTAATGTCCAACTTTCACATGCATACGGAGGCATTTGAAAATACCATGGCTTGGGTCAGGACCATTGTGGTAGTTACATAATCTGGTGTCAGTTTGGGACTTGAGAGGATTAACAGTGAAGGGGTGGAGTCTAGTCTGTCAATCGGATCATAGGCAATGAGGCCTCTGTGTGGGCATGGCCTTGTCCTGAGAATTCTGGGAACTCCTGTATTTTCCTCCTTGGGAGACAGGAGACATTTTCTCTCTTTCTCCTCACTTCCTTGGAGACTCTCTACTGACAAGACACAAGGCTGTCTCCCTGTGAGACATCCCTGAGGAGAAGCCACAAGGACCTACCCTGATACAACTGGACCTCTGAAGTCAGAGAAGCCACATAGAGACCCCTGCCAGCATTGAGATGCTTACAATGCAACTGAATTCAAAGACTTTCTACCCACTGGCCTGTGATCATCCTGCATTCAGCGCCATTGCATGTGTTTTGTGAATCTGAAGAGGACTTTATAGATTGGTATTGGACATATGGGCTAATATAGGACTTTTGGACTTGCTCTGGGCCGGGCTGGGATGTTTTCTCAATATTCAATTGCTCTTGTATACCAAGCTCTTTCTTATACACATATGAGTTTCTATGGATTTGTTTCTCTAGTCTACCTGAACTAACACACCCATCTTAGTGCTCAAAGTAACATCCTTGCTTTGCCACACTCTAAAGAGGTCATGTGCAGCAGATTTACCCAATGCAAAATGTCATTTTTTTCCTGACTGCTACTTCCATGAACATTAATTGCGGATCCAACCAAGACTAAATCCTCAACAACTTCAATCTTTTCTCCATTGACCATGATGGTACCTCTTGGTCTAGTCATGCGGATTTGAGTCTCCTTTTCATTGAGTTGTAAGATCCATCTGGCTTCTGCAATGATGTTCTTGTGTTCTAGATCCTCTTCAGAATCCAGCTTGACCTTCTGGAAGATCCCTGTCAATGTATTGCTGTAACCATTTTTGAATTATCTTTAGGAAAACTTTATGTACACGTGCTATTGGTTATACTGTTTGAAAAATTCCATATTCTGTTGAATTGCCTTTCTTTGGAAAGGGTACAAATTTGGATCTCTTCCATTCAGTTGGTCAGTAGTTGTCTTCCAAATTTCTTGGCATAGATTCATGAATGCTTCCAGTATTGCCTCTACTTGTTGAAACATTCTCAATTCATATTTCATCAAGTCCTATAGTCTTGTTTTTTAGCAAAGTCCAGTGTAGCTTGAACTTCTTCCAAGAACATCAGTTCTTGATCATATGTTTCCTTCTGAAATGGAGTAAAAGTGATTCTATTTGGGCTCAAACAGTGAAAGAGACCTTGAAAACAACACGGAAATAAGAAAACTCCACCAGTCTCAGAAGTGCTCCCATAGCTCTGCACAGCTATACATTTCTGAGATTAAAAAATTAAATCCTAACATAAAGCATTTACACTGGCTTACCTTTTTCTTTGACAGAGTCCTTCTGGACCTCTGGGATCAGGAAGCTATAAACCAATTCAGCAACAATTTCCTCTGACTGATTCTGCATTCGACTGAGAAAAACAAAACAATGCATTTGTTTTTGTGTCTAACTTGAGCTGCCAATTTACAAATATACTTCAACTCTCCTTGCTTATGTAAGAAATTCCACGCTCAAAAGTCTCCATATCCTTTTCTTTGATTAAATGATCTGGAAACACTACAGGTGAGCGTGGTTGCACCCATGGATATTTTCATTGTGATCTTTAATTAAGCTGCAGGTTAGGAACTGAATAGTAGCGATACATGCGGCTTATCCACGGAAGCTAAAGAACATAGGGTAGCTGTTCTAGGTGCAAGGAACTCTTGCAAAATTTTCTTCCCGGCTTTTAAAATATTGATGGTAGTCTTTTCTTCTTTACTCGTTGTTTATATTTTAATCTTTATATTACTACTGTTGTATCCAGGCCACATTATTTCATTTTGTTCTTTACTGTTTCTGTTGGGTTTACCATTTTCCAAAGTACAGAAGGAGTGGATGCATAAAGATAAAAACTGATGCAAGGTTGGGTTGGGGATATAGGGGTAAGGGGAGGTGGGGAGTGGGGGGTGTTGGGGAGTAAATAATGAGGGTGGGAGGTGGAGGGAGAACTAAAACAATGTGATCACACAACTCATTTTAAAGGCGATTTAATCAGGGTGGGAAAGCAAGAGAAAATGTTCTAAAATTGATTGTGGTAATGACTGTACAGTTCTTCTTGATACGATTGAATGATATGATATGTGGATTATATACCAATAAAACTATATTTAAAAAAAATTTTTTAAAGAACATGGGGTAGGTAGTTCTGAAATGATAGCTAAATTCCGAACCGTATAGCTCACACTCATCCACATTGCCTTTATGCTTTGAACTGTTCTAAGAGTAAGTAATATGAAATAATCCAGATTCCAGTGAATTACTGAGAATTCAGTTCCCAGTACTCCTAACATATGCATTGGCTTCTAAGGCATTGTGCTAATACAAGAATGAACAATGAAGCATGCACTATCTGTTTTTCTTTGGGGTTTGGATCTTAAGCTCCATGGTAGTTACATAATCTGGTGTCAATCTGAAAGGATTATGAGTGAAGGGGTGGAGTCTAGTCTGTCAATAGGGTCATAGCCAATGAGGCCTCTGTGTGGGCACAGCCTTCTCTTTAGAATTCTGGGAACTCCAAGATTTCCTCCTCAGAGGCGGGAAACAATCTCTCACTCAACTCATTCCCTGGGAGACATTGCAGCTGACAAGACACATGGAACTACCTAGTGCCCTGAGCTAAAGAAGCCACATGGACCTACCTTGATGCAACCAGACCTCTGAAGCCAGAGAAGCCATGTAGAGACCCCTGCCAGTGCTGAGATGCTTACACCACCACTGGATCCAAAGACATTCTACCCACTAGCCTGTGATCATCCTGTATTCGGCATCATTGTGTTTCATGAGTCTGAAGAGGGCTTTATAGATTGGTATCGGACATATGAGATAATATCAGACTTATGAGCTTGGACTGGACTGAGCTGGGATTTTTTTTCCAATATTCAACTGCTCTTGTATATAAAGCTCTTTCCTATACATATGAGTGTGTCTATGAATTTGTTTCTCTAGACTACCCAGACTAACACAAGCTCCTAGAAAAATACAAATAAATAACAGCACATGGATCTGGTCTTTTTAACCCTCTGTTTTCTTGGTACATACTGGGTTTCCATTTCATAAGCGATGTTATTGATCTCCTCAGCCATCTTCTCAATTTCTGCCCTAGCTTGTTCATCTGCAGTATTCTCTTCGGTATTCAGTATTATGTCTTCCAAGTAGGAGGTGACAGTACTATGGTGGATTTTAATCACCTATAGAAAGCAAAATACCTCACTTAGAAAGAACAGGAATGCTACTGCACAAAAGACTGGAAAAATACACATTAGTTGACTTTTCTTGACACATCCTTTAATTAGTCAATAAACCCTTCTGTTAATTTTCCTTTTCTTTCCCATCCAGTCAATCTGATTGTAATCTACCTACCTACTAATTCTGGGCACACACACCCCAAACACACAACCAACCAAACAACCAACTACATCTGGCCCATTTTAGTATTGTGGTCCTACTCAGGGGCGGGCAGTGCATCATTGGACAAAGACCCCTGGGAAAAGTATGCTTGGTTTGGATACTGGCTCTGTCCTTATCACTAGTGGCACTTGGTTAAACTAACTGAGCCAGCGATTACAAAGTGTCTTCCAATAGCTCCTTTCCTGTTTTCTTCAGTAATAAGGGTAGAAGCCCAAGATGTTAGCCCAGCATAAAGCCGACATTTCTTAGTATCCATGGGAGCCACACATGGCAATATGACTAAATTCTGGCCAGCAGACGATATGTGCAGAAAGAAGAATTCTTAAAGGGAAAGAACTCGTTCTCTGTTGGCTTTCAGCAAAAATCAAACCCAAAATGATCAGTTGACTTTTCCTAGCATATCTATTGCATGCCTGAGGGATGGGAGAGCAGAAAGCTAGAAGGGCCCTGGGTCTCTGATTAATTCATTTAAGTATCATATCATCCCTGGTCTGATTTGATTTTTTTTATAATGTTTTCTTTAAGTTGTGACATAGAATACACATAAAGAAAACTTCAGAGCCCCAATCTGTAAAGTGTAATGAATAAATGTAAGGTCGACACCCAAATCACCATCGCTGGTATCCTAGAAGGTCCCTGTGGCATCTTCCTAACCACAGCCCCTGCCCACTTTCATGACTATCAGGGGAAACACTTCCTGGTTTATCTTTATAGCTGGGCTCCTGAAGTGTGAAACCATACGTGAGTTTTGCCTGTTTTACAGATAGCGAGAAAGTAAGTGTCGTAAGCATCCAGGGCTGCAAACTTAATTTTGTATCTGTCCCCTCAATGAATGACCAATTCCTCAGGGCTGGGGCCCTTTTCTACTAGGCTATAGATTTCAGTATATTGGAGAAAATACTGGGACTTGGTGGCAATGCAGTATTGCTTGGCACTGCTGCAGGGTTCCATGTATGTGCGCCTGTGTTTCCACCTGAAAAGTACCTCTCCATAACTAGCCCCTAAGCCTTCCCAATTTCACACAGTATCAACTAATCAAACAAAATATTGTAGCTGAAGGTCTACTCTGTAAAGCGTTTGTTGCTGTTGGTGCAATCCAGTTGGCTCTGACTCATAGATTCCCAACGTGTTTGACTTAGCACACCCTTTGTAGAAAGAAAATGACTCCGAACTGCCTGACAATGAAACCCTTTTGTTCTCTAGCTGTTAACCCAGGGGAGAGCATGGCATCTGCTTCCGTAGCCTCAGGGAGCTCACCAGCGCCCCCCACCACCAGGGGGCAGTATCGCCCCTTTGGGGAAGCACTGCCGCGCGGCTGCCGGCTGCCCAGCGACTGGGCACTTGCCTCCTTGAATATCTGGTCCTCCTCGCGGAGACGTCTTTGTTCCACCTGGCGCCGGCCGCTCTCTTCCGCCTCCCGCATCCGCCTCTGCCTTTCCGCCAGCATGGCGAAGGCATGGATCCGCCTCTCTTCTTGCAGGCGGATCAGCTCTTTCGACAGGAAGTCGAACATGTCTGCCAACGCCCTGCCTTCCAGTCCCGCCAAATGATTTTCAACCAGTAACACCTAAAATAATAACCAGTTTAAGCACGCGAAAGCAATTTGAAAGATTAGATAGGAACCTTATAGGGCAGAAAGTTTATGGTAATGAGGGAATAACAACTTACAGAAGGAAGGTGAGAACAGTTATGAATTTTACCTGGGGAACTGTTCTGCTATGTGCATTTTTAAAACAACAATAAATAAATAAATAACATTAATTAAAACAAGCAAATGAAACAAGAAAGTAAGAAGAAAGACAGGATGAACCTTGTGCTCATGCAGGTTCCTCTGTCGCTGTAAGGCCAGGGTCACTTGCTTCTCAGCTTTCTTCAGCAGCCTGTCGTCTTCTTGCAGAGCATGGCTAGTGCGCAACTCCTGGATCAATTCATACCGCTTTTCTTTCCCTTCAAACATCTGTATCACATCAAATCAGAGAGATACTTGCAAATTAAATTCCCCTTATGCCATCACCAGGACTCCTGTGCAAGGGCTGGGAGGTGCCAGAATCAGCTAGTTGCTCAGTCCCGCTGCCTTGTAGATGAATATCCACTTAGCTTGAAGTCAGCCTTCTTTTCTATGCCTCCTACTGTTCAGGCAGAGAGGGGGCTCAGTTATTAGTTCATTGTTAACCCAGGATGCCTCTCAAAGACGAAGTGTAAGCCAGAGGACTGTATTATACAGCTAACAGCTCTCTCTCATTTCCTATGATTCTTCCCTAAGAAGCATAGATGATACTGAAATCTTTTCCACTAAATCTGTCCCTTGTTTGTAGTACAGCGTCTCAACTATATGAACTTGTCACTGTGGGGTTTCTCTGGAGGAATACTGTAAAAATAGTAAAGAATCATGGTGAACACAAGTTGCTCACCCAGATTCCTTGGGCTTCTGCATCGTAGCTGAGTCTCTTAAGAGTCACAGCTGACTGAGGGGGAGAGCAAATTAATTACTTGAAATTTTAAATTAAGTTTCCTTTAATGTTTTTTCTTTAATGTTTGTTCCTTTAATGTTTGTTCTAGTTCAGTCTTTATAGTCAGAAAGACCAAAGGTTAAAACTGTAGCACTTAATCTTTCTCATATTCGGATTATTTGTCTGTAAAACAAAACAGACGACATACATATGCAGAACAAGTGGCATATCATTATGGGCATATTAGAGTTTCAAAATATGGTTGCCAATTAGCTGTCTCAATTATAATGCAGGAATTGCTAACTAGAGTTAAATAATTTTAATATGACTTGTGGAAAATGAGGGAATCCACTCAATGCCTTAATTTGACACCGAACTCGACCTTGGACAAACTATGGCAAGGGAAGGGAACGAGTAGCTAACTGAAGAGCTGACCTCCGAGTATAGCAGAGGGCAGGGGTGAGTTTACCCGAAGGAGTCAAGCACATAGACACTCTAAACCAACTCTGAGAGGAGACGCTGGACCATCAGTGGACCCTACATACCATGTTCTGAATGACTCTTCCCCGGATTAATTGTTGAAGGAAGATCACAGCCATCTCTATCTCTTCTTCTTCCTAAAAGAATAAAGGGAAACCAAGCAGCTTGAGAACTGTTTGATCAGTAAGAGTAGGATCAAATATTTTTTGAAGATTTATATCAAGCAAAAGAGACTGTGCTCAATGCCAAAAGGGCTGAAAGCATTAAACCTGCTTCCTGCCCTCATTCAGCATAGTGTTTGCAAAGTTATTTACTGTTTCATGAAATTTTATTTTTTATCATAACTTATATTTAGCAGTTCAAATCAAAAGCAAAAAAGACAATCTATCCATTGTCATCCTCATTTCAGTTTTTCTATATTCTTTTTCAGCAAACTTTCTTTAAAAATTTTTAACAGTTTTATTGACATATATAGTCCAATGGTTCAGCACAACCAATTTTAGAACATTTGCTTCATTCCTGTATTTATTAGTATTAGCTCACTATTTTCCTCCAATTTCCCATATAATAACCCTAAGAAATCATTATTCTATTTACTATCTCTGTAGATTTGGCTATCTGGGATTTTATATAAAGAAAATCAAACAAAAAACGATGAGTAAAGCATGAAGAAAATATTCTAAAACAGATCGATTGTACAACTCTTCTTGATGCAATTGAACTATTGAACTCTACGATATGTGAATATTATGCCAATAAAATTACTGGAGTGTGGCAGTTACATAATCTGTCAACTTGATTTAAGGGGTGGAGTCTAGACTATCAATCAGGTTCTAGCCAAACATGCTTCTGTGTGGGCATGGCTTTCTCCTGAGGATTCTGGGAACTCCTGTCTTTTTTCCTGGAGGTGGGACACACACTCTCTCTGCTTCACATTCCTCAGGAAAAGCCAGATGGAGCTATGTTGACAGAGCCAGAACCAGAGCTCTAGATCTGGAGGAGTCCCTGGAGACCCACGCCAGTGTTGAGATGCCTCCATCACCACTGGATCCACAAGACTTTCCACCCACTGGCCTGTGATCTTCCTGCATTCAGTGTCATTGCATGTGTTGCATGAGTCTGAAGTGGGATTTATAGACTGGTATCAGACATATGGACTAATATCAGATTTATGGTTTGATCTGGACTGGGCTGGGATGTTTCTCAATGTTCAATTGCTCTCTCATGTAAAGCTTTTTCTTACACACACACACACACACACACACACACACACACACACGAACAAAAAACCAACAAGAAAAAAGAAAATAATAAACAATAGGAAAAAATTAAAATGAGTCAAAAGGAAAATAAACGATAAGGTCTTAGATTTTAGCCTACCTATATCGGCATTAATCTACTTTCCAACACTGTGTCTGAGGGCTATTCACATCCCTGGAAATGGCCTGAGGTGGTTCACCAGAGGCTTAGTCCATGAGGGGGGTCGGGGTAGGGGGTATTCTACAGATGGGTTTTGGACTTTCACAGTCATCTGTATCAGAAAAGCCTTTCTTAAAGAAACCGGTATTACTTAAAAGATCCCTTTTTCTATATTTTTATGTTTAATCATGTTCATCTTTCCATACAACTAGTCTATTTCCGAGTTCAGAGTATTGTGCTTCTCTCGAGAATATAGTTGGACTGGTAAAATCAGAATATAATGCATGGAATTAGCCATCCATGAAACTCACTTGAAAAGATGATCTCAAAAGCAGAAAGCACAAAGTCTGAAAATATAATTAAGGCTTCTCTGCATGTAAAAGAAGCCAGTCTAATCAATGCCATTAATACATGAAAAGGACAATGTGTCAACCAAACAAAGGCAGTGGTCTGTTCCAAGTCAAGGCCAAAGGGGTTGGCAACCACGGAGAAGCGCATGCAGGCCAGTCAGTGGGAGCATTCTAGCCCCTCCACCAGAGCCACCCAACAGACTCAGGTAACAGGCACAGTCAGGCCTCCCACTGACCCTCCTTCCTCCTACTGCTGGCACACCAACCTTTGGAATTCCATTTAGTTTCTTAGAAAGATTGCACTACATTGGCAATTTGATGTACCACCCACAGGAATCACTGGTCTACCAGTAAGTTGTATGTCTTTCCATTAAATAATACATTTTCATTGTGACGTTGTTTCTTTTTTAAAAACTTTTTGTTTTGGTCGAAAGTTGACAGAGCGAATTTGTTCAACAACTCATACACATTCTGTTTAGTGACAATAGGGCAATCCCCACAATGTAACAGCAGCCTTCCCATTGCTCCTGGTAATTACCCCTGGTCTTTCTTTCTTATCCCGTCTGCTTTCTGAGTATTATCACTGGGAAAAGGCCTGCCTATGGATTTTGTACAGTTGGTTGTTCTAGGAAGTGCATACCTCCTTGGAATTACTGTTCACTTCATACACCTATCATTTACTTACAATTTGAGTCATGGTGGTAGATTCAGTTCCAGGCCTGAAGGTTATCTAAGGACTGTGGTCTCACTCATGGATTCCACCAGTCTCTACCAGATCAGTAAGCTTGTTCCTTGTCATTATTGTGCATTGCTCCATATTTTTATCCCATTCTATCCAGGACCTCCTACTGTCATCCCTTTAAAGGTGGTTGGCCACTGTTGGGCACCATCTAGTTCTTCTTGTCTCAAGGTTGTGGAGGTCCATTCTGTCTTTGAATTAATTAATTCCTTGTGCCTTTGATTTTCTTTGCTCTTCTTTGGTTCAGATGGAGAGAGGTCAATAGTCACACCTAAGATGGCTGGTCACAAACTTTTAAAATCTCAAGTGCCACACATCAAAGTAAAATGTAGAACGTTTGTGAACTCTGTTATTCCAGTTGACCTTGATGCCCTGAAGCCTATGGTCTGGAGCCCCTGGCCCAGTGTATCATTCCCCCAAGGTCATGGCTAAATGTTTTCCTAGCGTTCCTCTTTTTGCAGCACATATGAATACATATGTGGAAATAGCTTCTGTCAAACCTCTATCTACATTCATGAGTAGAGTCCCATTTTCCTTCCCACTCCATTCAGCTTACATGCCTATATATCCACTTACATATTATTATTATCATTATTATTATTACTATTGTTCCAAGATTGTGCTTTTAATTCACATACATCTACTAGTGCCTTCCTTTGGCTTCATAATACGTTGCTGGCCTCCCTCTGTCTTCCCCTTCATCCAAGTCAATATGTGTCTCCCCTCTTGTTGATGATGAACCCTACATTTCCCTCCCACCCTGGTAACCTTCAAAGATTTTTCCTTTCTGTGAGCAAACCTTTCCTTAACTGTTTATAGTAGTGCCATTTTATTAAAAAGTTGGAAATAGAAATGCCACATGACACAGCAATCCCACTATTAGGAATATCCTAGAGCAATAAGGGCCATTATACACATAATAATATGCATACCTATGTTTATCAGAACACTACTCACAATAGCAAAATGGTGGAGCCAACCCAAATGCCCATCAATAAGTGAATGGATAAACAAATTGTGGTGCATACACACAACAAAATACTAGTCAGTGTTAAAGAATAATATGAACCTGTAAAATACCTCATATTATGACTGAACCTGGGGAACATAATGCTGAGTGAAACTAGACAGTCACAAAAGACAAGCAACTATTGTATGGCATTGTTTCTTGTGTTTTTGTTATTTTGTTTTAAGTCGTTCTTATCAGTCTTAACCAACTCTGGCTACCTTTATCCAAATCAAGTTTGGGGATCTGCAAAGGTGATGTGTGGCCTTGGTGAGGTTGACTCTTTTAAGCTATCCCTCTCTACTCCAGGACCCAGCCTATCTCTCTGGAAGACCCATCTCTGGGCATTTCACCTCTCTCCAGTTTCAGCTATTACCAGCCATCTTTCTATGTAGAGACAGTTAAGGTAACTGCTCATCGTCCAATGTTCTATGTTTGACATTCATGAAGCTTAACTTCTGAAGCCTATTTATCTTGGAAGGCTTTTTATTATTTGTGTTTTTTATTTCATGAAAGGATTAGTTAAGACTCCATTTCTTTTTCTTTCTTTCTTTCATAGTTGTTTGATACAGAAGAATAAACACAGCATGGGAAATACATGCTTTTCAATTTGCTTTCGACCCCAATAATCCTAAGGACAAATCAACAGCAATACGGAATTTATATGTTAAACTTGAAAGTTTCAAACTTACATTGGAGCCCATTTCCAGTGTCGGTGTTGGAAGCCGGGGTGGAGGTATTGGGTTTCTTTGAAGGAAGTGCAGTGGTTTTTTTGGTTCAAGAAGCTTATTCTTCTTATTCACTAGTGCCTGAAACAAGATAATTTAATTTTTTACTTTTGTCTTTCCCCCCACTGTCAGCTCTAAATCTTAGATCTGAATATCAATCAGAATTAATATGCTTATAATAGTACGGTGATTGAGAAAATCCAAACTGGGTTGCTTGTGTCCCCTAGGGGCGGCTGTGCATTCCCGAGTATACAGTTACCACTACATAATCATGGCAGATAGCCTAAAAGCATCATTTTAATTATAAATTGGGAGGATTGTTTTATAAAAAGATTGAGTTTTTTAAAGGCCTCTCCCAAGAAATTGCTTTGCTGGGCAAGGAATTAAGAATCGTGGTTTTCTAGAGTTGATGAATAGCTACTCGAGGGCTCGTTCCCCAACCCTCCACCCCTATCGCTTAAACTCGCCCCAACTGAGACGGACTATAGACTGTCCTTTAACTTTGCCTCATATCGGATATAGCCAACATGCCAGTATAACTAAAGGGATATGAATTCACAAGCCAAAAGTTCCACGCCTTTGAGAAGCACTACTATCTCAAAAGAAAAGAACAAAACTCAATTAAAATTCCTTCAGAAGTCAAGGTGAATCAAGAAAAGAGGAGGCCAGGACTCAAGGTAAACCCAATAAAAAGAGACTAGAAGACAGTATCATTAAGAATCTAGTAAAATACAAGAAAGGTGGAGGACTCTTAATAAAATCTATTAATTTAAGTAAAAGCATAGTAAGTGGAATAAGCACTGGACTAGATAAACCTAAAGACCAAATTATGAAACCAGAAGTCAAATTCAGGAATTATCTCAGAATGAAGAATAATAAAGAAATACATAATAAAAAAGTAAAGTTTAGGGTTACACGAAAAATAGAAATGCCAGTGTAGGGGTCCAAAAGTAAGGAAAATAAATAAAAATGGGGAGAAAATATTTGACAAAAGAATGAAGAAAAAGTCCCAAAAGTTAAAGACTGAGTCAAGGCCTCTCTTTATTAACAGTGCCGTGGAGGCCCAAAAAGATGGGGCAGGAGACACAATCTCCAAAACTCAGTAGTAATACATTTGAAAAGAAACCGTTAAATCCTCTGGAGAAAGAAATCAGATCACATCAAGAGACTAAGAGTTAGAGCAGAGTAACATCAACATCAGATGACAGATTAATATCAGATTAACGTCAACAAGGGATAAAATAAATGCTGGGAAGTATTTTTAAATGATTTAAAGAAAAAACAAACAAACAACAACTTTGGCCCTAGAATTCTAAATCTAAATAGCCTGTCCTTCACCCAGGAGGGTGTAATGCAGTGCACTACTTGATATGGTTCTTCTAGCCATCATCTTTGCAACTCTCAACGGTTGGCTCTCCAAACCAAACTGATCCCACTATCATTGGATCCATTCTGACTGATAACAATCCAATAGAGGGTTTCTGGGGTACTCTAAATTTTTACAGAAGCAGAGAGCCTCATTTTTCTCCCATGGAGTGGCTGCTGGGCTTGAACTACTGATTTTGCAGTTAATAATCCAACGGGGTGGAGCCGTGCAAATATGATGCATAGCACGCTAATGTGCGAATTGGTCAGTTTTGTCATCCTGCTGAATTAAATGTGCTCCATCTCAGAAGTGAAGCATCTTAGTACCCTCAAGAAAGAAGAGCCAGGAGTGGAGTATGTCTTTTGGACCTGAAGCAGCCTGTGCAGAACTTTCTCAATCCAGGAGACTAGAGAGCTGTGTCACCAGAGAAATGGCAGAGGGGTGGCAAGAGCAGAGGAGCAGGAACAGCAGAACCAAGAGTTGGAAGAGCCTGGAATTCTGTCCTGTGGAGTCAGTGACAGGCAGTGCCTTTGGAGGGCCTTAGGGAGGCAGGTGGCTCCAGGCACTTCACTGGGGTGGTTACGTTTGCGGGCCCAGGAGCGACAGCGGGGCACTTTGGGGCTGACACTTCAGCTTACCTGTAGTGGCCTTTGGGCGTTTATTGGCAGTGCTACAAGGGTTTGTAACACTTACTGAAGCAGGACGGAGGCCAGGGGATTGTGTGGCTGAGAGGCTGAGGGTCAGAGAGAGGTGTGCCTGAGGGCGTGGTATGAAGAGGTGTTCTTAAGACTGCCCCATCCTCACAACTCACTGCCCTGTTTGAATGCATGGCTGCAGCCACTGTGTCCATGCATTTTGTTTAGGGTCTTCTTGTTGGCTAACCCTTTATCAAACATGATGTCCTTCTCAGGAACTGGCCCTTAACTTGTAACATGTACAAAGTACATGAGATGAACTTTTTGTCAACCTCATTTTTTTTTAACTATATACAGAGACCTAAGAAGATCTTTACAGCTTTTATTTATTTGGGAAAAAAATTAGATCATTTTATTGGGGTCTCTTACAATCTTATAACAATCCATACATCGATTGTATCAAGCATATTTGTACCTATGTTGCCACCATTATTTTCTAAACATTTACTTTCTGTTTCAGCCTTTGGTATCAGCGCCTCTTTTTTTCCCACCCTTGTGACCTCTTGATAAATTATAAATTAGTACTATTTTCATGTCTTTTTTTTTTCATATCTTATCCCGACCACTGTCTCCCTTTCCCCATGGTTTCTGCTGTTCATCCCCAGGGGTGGGGGTGAGGTGCTTATGTGTTCCTCATTGTGATCCGTTCCCCCTTCCACCCTCTCCTCTCCTCACCTTCCCCCTACCCTCCTGGTATGGCTACTCCCATTTCTGTTCCCGAGGGGGTTATCTGACCTGGATTCTGAGGGTCTTGAGCTCTTAGCTGAACCCCTTTCTGTACATGCTCTGGTCTAGCCCGCCTTGAAAGGCAGGACTGGGTCATGATAGCGGGGGTTGAGGAAGCTTCAAGGAACCAGAGGAATATTGAGTGTCTCATCAGCATTATACTGCACCCTGGTTGGCTCATCCCTTCCTTGTGACCTTTCTGTGAAGGGATGTCCCATTTTCTACAGGTGGATTATGGGTCTCTGCTCCAACCCCCTCATTCTCAACAATATGGTTTTTTTGGTTTGTTTTGGGTCTTCTGAAGCCTGTTACCTGATCCTATTGACACCTAACTATCGAACAGGCTGGTATGCTTCTTCCATGTGGGCTTGTTGCTTCTTGACTAGATGCCCACTTGTTTAACTTCAAGCCTTTAAGACCCCAGATGCTATATCTTTTGATAGCCAGGCACCATCAGCTTTCTTCACCACATTTGCTAGTGCACAGATTTTCTCTTCAGCTATCAGACAGGGAAAGTGAGCATCATAGAATTCCCAGTTGTTAGAACAAAGTGTTCTTGCGCTGAGGCAAAGCTTGAGCAGAGGCTCAAAGTCCCTCCACTACCTCAATGTATTGCCATATAAATATATGTACATATGCCAATACCTCTATTTTTATGAATTAATGTATGACATATGTACACACCTATGTTTATACCTCTATCCACAGCTTTGCTTCCTACAGCTTTCCTGTTTTCATTTACCTCCCTCCTACCCCACCATCACACTCGCCCTTCTTCTGCCTCTTAAGGAATTCCTCTCAGCTAGATTGCTGTTGCTCCAACACCCCCAGGATCTCTACATCCTCCTCATTGATTTTTTAAAAATCATTTTATTGGGAGCTCTTACAGCTCTTACCACAATCCATACATACATCCATTGTGTCAAGCATATATGTACAGATGTTGCCATCATCTTTTTCAAAATATTTTCTTTATACTTGAGCCCTTGGTATCAGCTCATCCCCCCTCCCCTCCCTTCCTCACGAACCCTTGATAATTTATCTTTTTTTTAATGTCTTACACCCTTGCTGTCTCCCACCCTCACCCAGATAGCAGGCAGTGACACCCTTGCTGCGCAGCCCCTGTTTCCCTCCTGAGGTTGGAAGCTTGCCCTCAAAGGATCAGGCACTGGGTGAACCGTCCTCGTATCTGGAGAAGTGTGTCCTCCGGCTCACCAACCAGCAGATCGCACAGTGCCAGAGGAGCAGCTTACTCCAGTCACCAATGGGTGGACAGGGACTCCTTGGGATAAGTACCTGACAACTTCTAGGCTGGAAAGAGCTTCCTCCAGGAAATGGCATCTGGTAATTGTCTCCTCATTGTGATCTTTTTGACTGGCAGAGGTCACCACACTATGCCACCAAGGCTCCCAACCAGTCTTATAAGAAATACTCAAGGGAGTGTTCTAGACAGAGAACGAGCAATGACAGACAACAACCAGAGATCAACACACATGACAACACCATCCCGAAGTCAACCTAGATATATAAGAACCCAAGTAACACAAGTCTACAAGACTGGAAATAGAGATACAAATTTGTAAACAAAGAAATTAAATAGTAAAAAGAGGAAACAAATAGTGTGGTTATAGAATTTCAAAATGTAGATAAAGTCAAGTCAATTTCAAAATAGGATAGACTGCTTTAAACTGAGGAAGAAATTAACAAATTACAGAATGTCCTCAAATAAAATGAATAAACCTCATTAAAATAAAAAGGAGGAAAAATCATAAATATTTAGTAAACATTAAAACAATAGCGATGAAAAAATGACAAGAAAACCCACAAGTAAAATGAGTTCAGCCCAGAAAATTAAGTGGAACAAAGAAACAAGCAGCAACACACACACACACACACAACCCACAGCAAAAACGTCAGCAATAAATTCATACTTAATGATAATTGTACTGAATGTAAATGAATTAAAAGCACCAGAGATAGAGAGTAGCAGAATAAATATAGAAACAAAATTTATTAATATATTGTCTACAAGATACACCTTGTATTAGTCTGGGTTGACTAGAGAAACAAATTCAGGGACACTCATATATGTGTAAGAGAGAGTTTTTTATCAAAGAGCAATTGTATATTGAGAAAACATCCCGGCCCAGTCCAGAGCAAGTCCATAAGTCCGATACTAGTCCATGAATTCCTATTCAAACTCACAAAGTCACATGCAATGATGCAAAATGCAGGAATATAACAGGCCGGTGGGTGCAAAGTCATGTAGATCCAATGCCAGGGGAAGCATCTCAACACTGGCACAGTCTTCATATGACTCCTCCAGTGATCCAAGTGTCTCAACAGCAGGAAAGTGAAGCACAGAGAGGGTGGCCACCTCCAGTGAGAAAGAAAGGAAGCTCCCGGAATCCTCATGAGAAGGCCATGCCCACAAGGAGCATCATCCAGCTGTAACCTGATTGACAGGCTAGACTCTACCCCTTCACTCTTAATACCCTCACGTTTCCATGAGATTATGTAACTACCACACACATTAAACACAAAGCCAAAATAGATGAAAGATCAAGGGATGGAAAAAATATATCACATTAATGGTAATAAAAAATGCAGAAAAGACAATATTAATTTCTGGGGGGAAAAGGACTATAAGGCAGTAGCCAGCATAAAAGATAAGGAAGGCATTATTTAATGATTAAAGGGTCAATTGAACCAGAGCATATAGATATAATATCTGTGCGCCCAGTGAAAAAGCCTCAGCATACATAAATCAAACTCTAACAGAAATAGAGAAATGGGCAACACCGCAACAATAGTCCATGACAATAGTACACTACCTCCAATGAAGGACAGAGGAACCAGGAAGAAATGCAACAGAGAGGAAATACAAGGGGGAGACTGCATAATATTAAAGCATGACAATCTGTCCAATATCCATGACATGGATGAACCTGGAGGACAATTATGCTGAGTGACCTTAGTACATCTCAAAAGGACAAACATGATATGAGATCACTATCATAAAATGTCAAGAAAAGGTTTTCACCCTAGGAAAAAAATTCTTTGATGATAAACAGGGGTGGGAGGAAAGGGAAGATAAATTAAAATTACTAGCTAGAGGGTAGCTAAATGTTAAGTTGGATAAAGGAGAAGGCAATGGTCAGAAAGAGTGAGGTCAGCAAAAAAGGAGTGAGGGGGGCACGAGAAAATATGGGAAGGAATGCAAGAGTTAAAGGTAACAGAAGAAAATGGTATAATCTACAATCCTACAATAATGGTGATCTCATGGATAGACACACAAGCTGAGCAAGTGTGGGAGTGAGAGTATCCTCATGGATCTATATCCAGGTTTGACATAGGATATTTGCATATGTCTATCTAGTTACCTTTGTTGACAACATACCAATGCATGTGGTAGAGCAAAGCTATGAAAAATTCTTAGACATAACCAAACACCTTGAGAGAATGTTGCTGGGCCTGGGGGCTGAGGATCATGGTCTTGGGGGACATCAAAGTCAATTGACATACATTGGTGAGTAGTGGCTGGGATTTTAAAAGCCTGTAAGCAGCCATCTAAAGTGCGAGTATTAGTCTAACCCTACCCAGATGAAATTAAAAAAACTCAGACACATGGAAAAATTAGTGCTATGGACTAATGAACCACCCAAGCATCAGTTTTCATGACCCGAATACTAGAAGAACTAGATGGTGACTGGCTATAACTACCAACTGCTCTGAAATGGTTCACATGAAAAGGTCCTGGATATCTGGTTTGCAGAAGGCTATGGATGAGCATGGAAGCCCAAAATCCATTGTGAGGTCCACCTATAGATTAAGTCTCTGGGGAATCTCCTCTGACCATAGTTGAGGGATGTGAACAGCCTTGTTATCAGACAGAGAGCATTGTAAAGTCTATTATGGCAGATGTAGTTAGGTTAAAATGTAATATCTTACCATTTGATCTCCCTTATGACCCATTTAAAATCTGTTCGAGCTTTAAATATTTTCTGCTTCTATTCTATTGAGGTTTTTATCTGTCTTACTTTGTTACTGTTGTTAGTTTAGTTTTGTTTTTTTAGTGTTTTTCTGTATATGACATCCAGGGCAAGTAAATCTGTAGACGGTAACTAGATTAATGGTCCTTCGGGGTATGGTAGGGAAGACTGGGAGGAAATAGAGAACCAATAACGAGGAGTACAAGAACAAAGAAAATATTCTAAAATTAATTGTGGTGATGATTACACAACTCTTCTTGAGGTGATTGAACTTTTGAATTGTATGATATGTGAATTATATGCCAATAAAACTGTTTTTTATAAAATAAGAACATATCAGCCAGTGTGATCACAAGGTGTCAAAGGGATCACTGAAGACAAATGGATGCATAAGCAAATGTGGCGAAGAAAGCTGATGGTGCCCGGCTATCAAAAAGTATAGTGTCTGGGGTCTTAAAGGCTTGAAGGTAAACAAGCGGCCATCAAGCTCAGAAGCAACAAAGCCCACATGGAAGAAGCACACTAGCCTGTGAGGTCACGAGGTGTCGAAGGGATCAGGTATAAGGCATCATCAGAACAAAAAAATCTTACCATAGTAAATGATGGGGGGAGTGCGACCCAAAGCCTATTAGTAGGCCACTGGAGATCCCCTTGCAGAGGGGTCTCCGGGAGGAGACGAGCCAGTCAGGGTGCCATGTAGCAGCAATGAAAAATACAACTTTCCTCTAGTTCCTAAATGCTTCCTCCCTGCCCCCACTATCATGATAGGAATTCTACCTCGCAAGTCTGGCTAGAACAGAGGATGTACACTGGTACAGATAGGAACTGGAAATACAGGGAATCCAGGGCAGATGATCCCTTCTGGACCAGTGGTGTGAGTGGCGATACTGGGAGAGTAGAGGGAGATTGGGTTGGAAAGAGGGAACCGATTACAAGGAACTATATGTGACCTCCTCCCTGGGGGATGGACAACAGAAAAGTGGGTGAAGGGAGAAGTCAGACAGGGAAAGATATGACAAAATAACAATTTATAAATTACCAAGGGCTCATGAGGGAGAGGGGAGCGGGGAGGGAGGGGAAAAATGAGGACCTAATGTTGGGGGCTTAAGTGGAGAGGAAATGTTTTGAGAAAGATGAGGCCAATAAATGTACAAATGCGCTTTGCACGTATGTATGGATTGTGATAAAAGTTGTATGAGCCCCCAATAAAATAATTAAAAAAAATAACATAAAAAGGTCCTGGATCAACTGGAATGAATTGTAAAACAAAACTCAAAATCATAAAAAGAACAGGCTTACTGGTTGGATAGAGGCTGATTGAACCCCTGTGTCACTTCATGTCAAAATGGATAACAGACTCCCAGGAATTTGGGTGAATAGAAAAGGCAATATACAATAAAGAGTGATCAGCACAAAATCACTGTCAAAAGAAGACAGGAGCACACGAGTTATGGACAACAAAGGTATATATGATTCCATAAGAATTATACAGTATCAGTAATAACATACATTCATCTATGAGTGACTGCATATGCAGACATGCAAGCTGAACACCTATGGGTATTCAATGGGGCTCATGACCATACCGTATATACTTGAATATAAGCCGTTTTTCAGCATATCTTTTATGCAGTTTTTGTGGTAAAATTAGGTGCCTCAGTGGCTAGTCGGGTCGGCTTGTACTCAAGTATTTACGGTATATAGGTTTGGCAAAATACATTTCTACATGTATTTGTATGTGTTATAAATATATCCACATATATTTTAGGGCTAACAGGAGGGAACGTTGTGAAAATTCCTTAATCCTAACAAACCACCTCATGGGAACAAGTTATTGATCATGGAAACTTAGGACCACCGTCTTGGATGACAGCTGAGTCAATTGGCATAACATAGTTCACCAAAACAATGTCACAGACCTTATTGTGGTGAGTAAAAGTCAGGGTCTTAAGATCTACTAGCTGTCATCTCAGATGCAACTATCGGTCTCTCCCACCCAGAGAAAATAAGAATGACGAAAACCAAAGACTTCAGTACCTTGTATACAAGATAACGCAAGAAACATTTAGTCTAAAGGACCAACAGATCAAGCAAATCACAGCCTCCATTACTCAAAGACCAGGAAAACTAGGTGGTGACAACTACTGCTAACTGCTTTGATCAGGAACACAGGAGGTACTGGGCAGAATGGGAGAAAAATATAGGAAAAATATTCAATATAAGACCATACTAACTGGTCAAATATAGATTGGTAGAACTCAAGGTTGTGGCCTTCATACCTGAAACTGACTCCTCCCTCAGGGATCATCTTTCTGCCAAACAACAGATGGTCATAAAGTAAATACCGTGTTTCCCCGAAAGTAAGACATCCCCCGAAAATAAGACCTACTTAGTTTTGCCTCTTGCTGAAACATAAGGCATCTCCCCGAAAATAAGACCTCCCCCAAACATTAAGGCCTCCCCGATAATAACGCCCCCCAAAGCTACTGTAACTCTGGACTCTGGACCATAGCGGCAGGCGCCGCCCCGCGCAGCTCACTCTTGGCCACAGTGCAGCCGGAGCAGACAGGAAGTGCGAGTAAATGTACCATAGAGTGTTGTACATGGAAATAATGGTAGTAACAAGAAATTCTTGATACTGTGGGATTCAGTTTGTCTGGTTATGCTGATTTGTGATGACAACTACTACTGTACCGTATACAGGTAATAAATTTCCTTTTTTGTTGTTCAACAATAAACGTGTACCATTTCTTCTTCATGCAAAAATAAGATATCCCCTGAAAATAAGACCTAGTGCATCTTTGGGAGCAAAAATTTATATATGACTCTGTCTTATTTTTGGGGAAACAGGGTAGTAAGTCCAGGGAGAAAACCACTCTTCCAAAGCCAAAGGGCAGCATCTGCCCAAAACCAAAGTTCAGAAAGCAGGAAGAGGGCAAAAAAAGAGATGGATGGAAAATGGGAATTCAGTGAAGAAGTGTTCTTAAAATGAGGAATGGCAGTTACTATTATGAAACAAAATGCGTATAAGTTATTGGACAGAAAAATAATTTGTTCTGTAAACTTTCACCACCCACTATAAAAAATTAGTTATATATACTAGCAAGCAACAAATGGAAATATACTATAGACCATCAACAAGTGAAAATTGAAATTGAAAAGCAATAAATAGTACACAGATAAAAGAATGATATGTTTGTATTATACTGTTTGTTATACAAGCTATTTTAATGAAATGGTATAATGTCTTAGTTTGTTTAAAATACTCTTTAAAATACTCCCCAACACCAAGACAGGAAAAATGTTTATTATTGTTGAAACAGGGTAAGGAATTCATAACACTAACCAGCTATTTTTTATATCCTATGTGAGGAAATTTCCATAATAAAAAGTGTTTTGGGTTTTTTTTAAAGAAAAAGACATTGTGAAGAAAGTGAAATGACAAGATACAAGTGAGAGAAGATATCTAGGAGACACATGGCTGTCAAAGGATTAGTACTAAAAATACTTAAAGAAATCTTTATACAATAGTTTGGGGAGCACTGAAAATGAAGGAACTAAAGTTCATCATTCATTCAAATAATATGAATAAGTCTTAGCAATCAAATATTAAGTGGAAAAGTTAGTCTCTGAAGATTACAGAAAACATAATATTTTTCATAGAATTAAATATAACTAAAATGAAACAATATATTCTTTTAGGAATACAAATAAGTATACATTAGAGAAAAACAAGACTTCTTATTTGAACAGTTTTCAGGCAAGAGCAAATTTTCAATGAAAATTTTAAACAAGGGGGATCAAGATCCTGAATTATTTCTTGGAGGAACTGCAATGGAAGAGACGTAGCTTTACCAGTTCAATACTGAAGACAAAGCACAATCACAGCCATGGCTACCAAGAAATGCAAGTGGTGGGGTCAGCGTAAAAGTGGATCTGTCAAGAAGTCCATTTGTCATGGCAATACGTTGTTTTTATTCTTTTTTTGGATGCTCAAGGCAATTTCTCAAGGAATTGATAAACTATTAATGGAAATATTTCAACAACGGATGCAATGCTGGCAAGCACTCACTAATCTATGTCAAGAAATTTGGAAGGTAGCTACCTCGCCAACTGACTGGAAGAGATCCATATTTGTGTCCATTCTAAAGAAAAGTGGCCCCCAAAATGCAGAACTTATACAACAATATCATTAATATGACTTGCAAGTAAAATTTTGCTGTATATAATTCAAAAACAGTTTCAACAGGGTGTTGTCAGAAATTCAAGCCGGACACAGACGAGGATGTGGAACCAGGGATATTATTGGTGATGTCAGAGGGTTCATGCTGAAAGCAGAGAATATTAGAAAAATGTTTACTTGTGTTTTATTGGCTATGCCAAGGCATTCAACTACACTATGCAAAGAATGGGATCATAACAAACTACGCAAAGAATGGGAGTTCCGGAAAAGTTCGTTGTGCTCACCCAAGATTTGTACATGGACCAAGAGGCAGTTTTTTGAACAGAACAAGAGAACACTGCCTGGTTTAAAATGAGGAAAGGTGTGTGCCGGGTGTGTACCCTTACAGCATACGTATTCAATCTGAATACAGAGTGAACAATCAGAGAAGCTGGACTATATGAAGAAGAATGCAGCATGAGGATTGGAGGAAGAATTATTAGCAACTGCAATATACAGATGACACAGCCATGCTTGTTAAAAATGATGAAAATCAAAGACTGTGACCTTCAATATGGACTGCAATTCGGTGTCAAGAAAACTAAAATCTTCACAAACTGAATCAATGGATAACATCATGATCAAGGGATAAAAAATGAAGTTGTCAAGGATTTCATTTTGTTTGGTCCATAACCAGTGCTCATGGAAGCAGTAGTTAATAAGTCAAATGAAAAAAAGAAAAGAAATATATCTGACATATTGCATTGGGAATATCAGCTGCACAGACCTCTTTCAAGTGTTAAAAGAGCAACGATGTCGTTTTGACAACTAAGGAGCACCTGACCCAAGCCATGGCGTTTTCAACGACCTCATATGCAAGTAAAAGCTGGGCAGTGAATAGAGAGGGAGGAGGACTGGTGCATTTGGAGTATGGTCTGGTGAAAAATATTAAACGCACCATGGACTACCACATGTGACCTCCTCCTTGGGGGACAGACAACAGGAAAGTGGGTGAAGGGAGACGTCAGACAGGGCAAGATATGACAAAATAATAATTTATAAATTATCAAGGGCTCACGAGGGAAGGGGGGAGGGAGAGGATAAAAAGAGTACCTGATGCCAGGGGCTTAAATGGAGAGCAAATGTTTTGAGAATGATGAGGTCAATGAATGTACAAATGTGCTTTACACAATTGATGTATGTATGTATTGTGATAAGAGTTGTATGATCCCCTAATAAAATGATTAAAAACAAACAAAAAAACCCAAACGAATCTGTCTTGGAAAAAAGTACAACCAGGGTAGGAAGTGAGCATGGTCACACTTTGTCTCAAGTACTTTTGACCTGTTATCAAAGTACAGGGACAATAAATAAGAGGAAGAATCTCAACAAGATACCTTGACACAGTGGTTGCAGCTATTGGCTCAAACATCAAAATAACGAGGAGCATGGCTCAGGTGTGGGCACGGCTACATTCTGTTGTGTGTAGGGTCCCTGGGAGTCAGAACTGGCTCAATGACACCTAACAACAATCTAGCAGCAACAAGGCATTTTGCAGACTGACTTTCTGGGGGACCAAAGAATGATAGCATCGGCTTATTATGGGAGTATTTTGAGACAGCCAACACTTTAGCAGAAAAACACCAGGGAAAGCTTCACCAATGTTCTCCATGACTACACTCCTGCTCATTCCTCTCATCAAACAAGGGCAACTTCGGTAACATATCAATGGGACATCGACAGTAGATATGCACTTTATACTCCTGATTTGGTCCCTTCTAACTTCTGTTTATTTCCTAATCTTAACAAAAAAATTTTTTTAAGATTAAAAATTTTTTCTTTAGCTAATAATGGGGGAAAAAAACCGACAAATTCTCGGGATTCTCAATACTTTAGGGATGGACTACATCACTGGTATTATGGCTTATGAAAGGGTCTTGACCTTAATGGAGATTACGTTATGAAATCAAACTTATATACTTTATTTTTATCTTTTCATTCTAATTTTCCATGACCTTTTTGAAGTTGAACTCCTATAAAAAGGGATGTGGGAGAAAAACATACTTTTTATGACTACATATATATGAAATAAACATGTGAAACTGAGTGAGAGAATAAGGAATACATAGTTTGGTAATGAGAGACAGGGATATGAAATGGAAGAGAACTATATA
>NW_022107407.1:15913005-15916024 GCF_000313985.2 Echinops telfairi | reverse complement strand
TATATATATATATATATATATATGTATAAATTATTGTCAAATCCTAATTTTCATGTTGATTATAGGCACCCATGAATTCTTATTATATTCCTAGAAGTGAACAACAACAACAAAACATTCATGGACAAATGATGAGAGTATGTCATAAATCCATGGGTCTCAAAATGTGTTCCATGATCCAGTACCATCAATACCAACTGGAAACTTACTACAAGTGCAAATCATTGAGACCTACTCAGGATCTGCTGAACCAAAATTGGGGGGATGGGCCCAAATAGTAATATGTGTTTTTAAAAGTGGTCTAAATGAATCTGATATATGCTAAATATTGAGAACCAATATCAGAAACCAAAAGATAAGTCTTCGAGTCTGTATACCTGTGGTCCAACAAACACAAAAGAATATTGTCATCAGACTTTTTTTGTTATTAGTTGAGTTTTGGATGAGGGAGAAGTTGAGACTCTATTTCTTCTTGATACTCCGATATCAAGTATTTTAAAAAACCAACCATAATTCCTAGTTACACCTCCGTGTAGTCCTGAATTTTATTACGTAGGGCCAAAAGGAAAACCCTGGACGAGTTGTGGACACAATGGCTGCAACAATGGGCTGAAGCTTAACAACTGGGAGGATGGTGTGGGATGAGGCAGTGTTTTATTCTGCTGGACGGAAAGTGGGAATGGCCTCCCTGCCACCTATTGGAACCACTTTCAGAAACTAACCTGACTTCTGTAAACGGGGAAAAGAATCTTCAAGAGGTACACTAGCAGCTTGAAATGGAAAAGTTGTACTGGTTCAACACAACACAGGCAACTTCCCGAAGAACAAACTGTAGGCTGCATGTGGGACTACCTGTTGAGAATCACTGGACATCACTGCCCAAGACACCGTGTAATCTCTAGAGTTTTGTATTTCTCTGCAAATGTTACACCAAGAAGCATTGTCTCTTCAAGATAACTGTGATACCTTATGAACCTCCACCAACTCATGTTCCAGCCTTGCTTCCCTCTTTAGGAAACCAGCTTTGGTGGTAATAACTTTCGGTTTTAGAGGTCTGATTCGGGGTTGTGTCACAAAGTCTGGAAGACATGACTCAAGTTCCACTAGTCCTGTCAGAAGAAAACACATGTTCTTAGCACTGGTGCTTAAATCGAACATTTTCAAAGTATATTGTAATGTCAAATAGCTGTTTGGCCAAGTGGCTTCATTTAGAATTATGGAAAAAGTGTATCTCATAGAATATACTATCCTTGAAAGGTAAACAAAATTTCAATACAATTAATTCTCATGTTTTCAGGCTTAAACTATAAAATGAGAATTTTATTCTAAATGAAAATATTACCCGACAAAAAGTAGTAAATAAATAACCAGTAGAAAATTACCAATTCTATGAAACTCCTATCACCATTCTAAAGTGGGTGTAGACCAACTTATCATAGTCTGTCCTCGCACTGGCCAGGCAGAGCTACCGTTTCAGCAGTCGTGGTCATCAACTCATGATCTTGGCCATGTAATGCTTGAACCTGTCAGCTGGAATTTAAATATTGGCAGCTCCAGGGCTACAGACGAAATCTATTCCAAAGTATGCCTTAAGATCTCATTTGCATGTAAAAATAGGAACAGGTACATACCGTTCTTATTTAATACAAGAAAAGACTCAAAGCCTTTTCACTGCTTTCAGTGCTATACATTCAGCAAGTGAGGGTGATTATGAAGAATTTGCTGCAAATAGGGGGAAATTTACATAGCATTAAAGCGCAAGTAGGAATTGTCCTGACATGTTCTAAACCTAAAGGTTTTATTTTCTTTCTTTCCTTTGCCTTTCCTTCCTTCCTTTCTTCTTTCTTCCTTACTATACCCTAAATAAGCTTTGCTTCTCAAAACCCAAGCTATCAAGTCGATAGGGACCACAGAGCAGCTAACTGATGAGTTTGAACTACTAACCTTTCCATTAATAGCCCAACATGTAACCACTACATCACCCAGGCTCCCACTTGGGAGGGCTCCTCTGTTTTGCTTAAACTCTATAAAAGAGAAAACCCTTTCTGTGAATCTAGCCTCTTTACCTCCATGCTCACTTAAAATCTGCTTTGTAAACCTTGGTGTAAAAGTGTTTTTTTAAGGGGGAACCCAAGTCTCCATTTTCACCATTAATATTTTTATTAAAATCCTTAAGAATGGATGTGGTATGTTAGGCTATAGGTTTCCAAACTTCTTGGGCCTACTGCCCAGTTGATATCATGAGGTGGTCTTTTGTTCTGGCCAGCCCTCACCTGAGCCACCTTTCATCCAACATCTATCATCAGATGGGAGCTGGAGGTCATTTAGACTTTCTTTGAATGGAGTCAACCTACAGTTACTTTTAAGGAGTCGTTTAACAGTAATATTATATTGCAAAAATTAGGAAAATGCCACAAATATGAAAAAATAAGAAAAAAAGCACCCCAAATACAACTACCCAGAGAAAACTGTTGACATTTCAGTAATTAATTCTCAGTACACATGGGGTTACCATGAGTCACAATCAACTTGATGGCAACAGGTATTGGCGACTGGATTTCGATCATGCATTTTAGAATACATACTTGAAATCATAGTCTAAGTAGAAATTTCCTTTTTTTCCGACTTAACATTATAGTTTATAAATAGGCTATGTAAATAAAATGTTTGATTTGTATTATTTTAATAGTTACAAAAGTTCCATTATATGTATATATCCCTACTGCTGATAATATAGGATATTTCCTTTTTCTCCACTATTATAAGTGTTATGGGAAGCTTTGGCCATGTTTCAGATTTTATTTTCAACATATATGACCTAAAATGAAATTGCTGGGCCAAAATGCATGTAAAAGAATAAGATTCGATGAACAATCTGGAGGAGAAAACAACGGGGCTGACAGTTCCGGGGGAACATGGGATAGGGGGAGGTGGGGGGAAGGGAAGAGGTGTTAACAAACCCAGGGACAGGGAAACAACAAGCGATCCAAATTGGTAGGGAGGTGGGTGTGGGAGACCT
>NW_022107407.1:15878391-15911545 GCF_000313985.2 Echinops telfairi | reverse complement strand
TATTGTGCCAAATTACATTCCTAATGTATATTAATAAAAAGTTGCATTAGGGCTTTATGAGTTTGCTCTTGAATGAATTAGGTATTCTTATTTTTCTTTATCATTTCAAATTTGGCAAAAATAATATACCAGTTCTATTTGATTTTTGTATACCTCGAATATTAGTAATATTACACATTTTTAAATGCTCAGTAGCTCATCGAATTGTTAAGTTATTCTAATAGTGTATGTTTTAAGTTATTCTATAGTATATTCATTTATTTATTTGAGTCTTAATATTTTATTGGTTTGTGTGAACTCATATAAGTAACATCAGACCTGCTGCTTATTATCAGTGTTTTTGTTTACCTTTTAATGTAAACATAATTATGTTTTACATATTTAATTTCCATTTCTAAGATAAATTCTTATATTGTAGCTCTACTTTTATAAGTTACTTACCTTCATAGGTACTGAGAAAGTGGTTTTTGACCACAAAGTTCTCTGAGTTGTTGTCTGGGAAGCGACCAAGGCGAGATAGGGGCCCATAGATCTGTGATGCATAATCAGAATAATCCCGGATGATATTTCTTCTCTCCAATTTTCCTTCCATAATCTTTCCCTTTCCTACAAGTTTTCTGATTGCTAAAATAAAACACATCTGCATGACTATGTCTAAAATATTGTTCTGAATGATTCAGAGGTAAAACAGTAGACCAACACGAATTTCATGCCCAAAGGATTTACTCAAATGAATGAATTGCATGATGATCACTAGACAACACGAAAAGCAAAGAAGTGTCATCTCTGTGACCCAGACTGTCACAAGACCGGTGGGTGTGACAGAGTTGAATCTGCCAGTGTCCCCAATCGGTACTCATCAGAGACCTGTTTTAACTGTTCCCAAGCACAAGACCAAGAGGAAGTATTCAATGAGAATTTGTTAATGAATGAAGGAAACAACTGAAAGAAGAAAATAGGATGGGTAATGAAGAACCAGGACAATTCATCTCCTAGAGAAGAGTAATTTAAAGGGATTCTACAGGTTCTTCAATAATTTCTTCCATCCTAACCAATACCTGGCAGCAGAATATGTTCCAGCTCTAGTTTTCAGAATTGTTTGGCAGTCAGTGCCAAAGACTCAAGTTTACACACTAGGAGTATTCTCATTGAAGGACATGCTTGCTACCTCCAATTGTTCCATTCCTTCCAAATCTTACTCGCAGACCCCACACTCCAGTGAAGGCTCTATACCATCGCTTCTAACCAGGGCTGAAATCAGACTTCAAGACTACAAAGTCACATCCCAAGAACTGTCTGCACGTCTTGTGCCTGTTTATGTTTCAGTCTTAGGGCTTCTAGAATTCAATAAAAGTCATTTATGTTTATTAAATAATCATTTAGTCAAATGCAGTCAATCCATCATTGAGTTTGTCAATTATTGAAAAGGAAAAAGATAAACAGATCTAGAATTAGTTTAAAAGTTATCTTTCTCAGCCAAGAAAAACTAAAAAGTTAAATTCACTAAACAGAATTTTTATAGAGTTAATTGAATGTTTGCACTATTTTTGCCCATCCCCACACAAGGTCCAGTAAGAGTTGTAGCATAGCTAAATAATGTTCAGCTAAAGATCCAAAGCAAATCCAACTTTTTCTGTTTCTTCAGTTCTCCTGCCATTACCTGCGACGTGTCTGCGTTGAATTTTTGCCACTTTTGCCTCCTTCGCTTCCTGCAGTTTAGACCATTTGGCGTTCAAGTTCTGTGTGTTCACGTCATTTTGATTCTCTTCACGTTTCCTCAGCAGCTGTTTTAGAACTTCCAGACGAATGTCCTGCAGTCTTCACATAAATTGTAGAACACAATGAAGTATTGAGGGTTTCAAACATATGTTCTACTAGAGAGCAAAAGAACATGTGCCATCAACTGGCACTTCTCTTGTGGCATGTGGTAATCCTGGGTTTTCAAAAGACCACTCTAGCAAAAGTGTAACAAATGAGCTAGTGGGAGGAGGAGAGCTCAATGGGGAGCTCAATACACGAGGTGTAGCTCTGAAGGGCCAAGAGTGTGATGTAAAAGGACTCCGTAGGCTGAGTAACTATAATGAGCCACAAAGTGTACATAGAACCACAAAGGTCACGTGGTATGGCTGTGGATTAAGTACTGAGAGAATAAAGGGAAGACAAGTCATGGCAGGCTATGTTAAGGAGTGAATGTGGGAATATTAAACTCAATGCCTGGCCTGTGCTTAGCATTCAATCTAGCTGTTTCCCTTCTCCTTAGCTTCAACTTCTTCTCCCAGGGCTATCTTGTTCATATGTACCCAGCCATGTACAAATGCCTCCAACGTCTATACCTGCAACCCAGATCTTTCTGAACCCGACTTTCTGACTCTCAACTTCAATTTCCAGTTGATCCTGACAACCACAAAAATAAAACAACCTCCTCACATTCTTCCCCCAGAAGTCTACTCCACCTCTGCCATCTCCTTCCCTCCATGAAAGAGTCCTCATCTACAACACTTCTTGCCTCCATCCCTAACTCGTGTCTTTTGTCAACTCCCTCCTGACGTGGTCTCTGTTTCCAATCCTCCTTTTGCCAATCTTTGCTCCACATCGTCGCCAACACATTGGAACATATTACTCTTACTGAAAAATGTAGGCATTAATTCATTTTCTCACTGAGCTGTCAGTGACTTATTAACTGTTCACCGTATTCCAGGCAGGGAGCCAACAAAGAGGAAAAAGACAAAATGCTTTCTCTCAAGAAGCACTGCTGGAGTGCAGTAGGCATGTAAGCCACCATTTACCACACCAGACCGAAATGGCAGGCGGGAAGGAGGAAAAGACTTGGGTGGGAAAAGGAAATAGGGATCAGTTAAGTTGTGCCCTGCCCACCGTGCCGGAAGGGGCGGGGCTCAGAGAAGCCGAATCGCAGGAGTCTTGAGGACAAGCAAGGGTTGAGATTTGCCACACTGACAAGGGAGAAGCAAGGTCTTGTTGGAGGAGAAGAAACGGCCAACAGGAAAAGACTGGAGACAGAGCAAACATGTCCCATTGGAGAGTTTCTCAGGGAATGCACGTTGGAGGCTAGGAGAACAGTGACAGTGGGGTACAAGAGGCTGGCACTTCTCACAGTCAGTCACACACCATCGTTCACCCTTCTCTCAACTGTTAGAATGCCAAGCTTCATGACCACTCACCTCAGCTTGAACTGTCAAAGTGAAATGAGGGCGGTTTATACCTCTAAGATTATTATGACCATTAAATGAGTCAGTGGATACAAAGTGCTGGAAGAGCCCTTCTCAAATTTGAGCGTGCATCAGAAGATTCTAGAGGGTGGACTACAACACCGATTACTGGGTCCCACCCTTTGATTCAGCAGGTGCGGGGTGGGGGCCTGAGAATTGGTACCTCTAACAAGTTGTCAGGTGACAGTGTGCTGCTGGTCGGGGACCACACTTGGAGAACACTGTCCGGTTCAAACTAACCAGTCTCAGTGTATGACATGCTCTAAACATATCATCATCACTGATGATATGGCCTATAGATGGCTTCTTACCCTGCAACTGCCAGCCCTAAGCGACTCCCTCTTAGTAATTTACCCCAAACTCCACCTTCCACACCCCAAACTAATCATTCTCTTGCCTGAATTTCCCTAGCCCTTCCTGTAGCCATCCCTCAAGACAGTGTTCTGCTGTCCTCCAGGCTCCAGCCCTGGGGGCTATAAGGAGCTCCGGCAGGGCACAGGTCATTTACTGTTCATCCGTTTCCTCGGTTCATAGCATAGAACCCACCCAACAGGAGGGATGCAAAATAGGTTCATTAAAATTATTCTCACCTTAATAAAAGGACTCATTTTCTCAGATGGTGCCCCCAGCAGCTGCTAGCTACACTTTTACTGTTTGTATTGTTCTTCTGAGAAGACAGCTAGTTACCTTCCTGCAGAAACACTATTTTGCCCCAAACACTATTTTCTAGTGGATTGCAAACTGTTCCAAGATGTCACAGAGTTTGGATGCAGAATAAGTTGGGTGTTGTAAAAAAAATTAAAGAAAGAAACGTCTTAAAATTTAGAACCAAGTGGAGTCCCTAACTCTCAGATGTCTGTCTTACCATCAGGGGGCCTTGGTAATGCTGTGACTAACAGTAAATGTCTCAGCGGACCTGGAACAGAGGACAATCTTGACAAGTTCCTTTCCTTTTTTCTCTTGCTCCAGGTGTTAAAATGTTTACTTCTGGCCATTTGTACATACCCTTCCAGCGACAACCTCATTACTGGAAGTGTTATCAGTTGAAATGCAGCCAGATGTACTTAAAACAGATTGTGATTTACGGACTGTGAGTTCACCTCTTAATTGAAGGAGTACCGTATATACTCGTGGATAAGCCGAGCTTTTCAGCACGTTTCCCCCCTTGATTTCAACACTTTATTTATTTATTTTATATTAAAAATCATTTGGGGTGGGGCTCGTACAACTCTTATCACAATCCATCCATCCATCCATTGTGTCAAGCACATTTGTACATTTGTTGCCCTCATCATTCTCAAAACATTTTCTTTCTACTTGAGCCCTTGGTATCAGCTCCTCATTTTCCCCTCCCTCCCCGACCCCTTCCCTCCCAAACCCTTGATAATTTATAAATTATTACTATTTTGTCATGTCTTACACAGTCTGACATCTCCCTTCACCCACTTTTCTGTTTTCCGTCCCCCAGGGAAGAGGTTATATGTAGATTCTTGTGATTGGTCCCCGCTTTCTACCCCACCTTCCCCTTACCTTCCTGGTATTGCTACTCTCATTATTGGTCCTGAGGGGTTTATCTGTCCTGGATTCCCTGTATCTCCAGTTCTTATCTGTACCAGTGTACATCCTCTGGTCAAACCATATTTGTAAGGTAGAATTGGGATCATGATAATGGGCGGGGGGTGGGGGTTAGTATTAAAGAACTAGAGGAAAGTTGTATGTTTCATCATTGCTATACTGCACCCTGACAGCTTGTCTCCTTCCTGCAACCCTTCAGTAAGGGGGTGTCCACTTGTCTACAGATGGGCTTTGGGTCCCCACTCTGCACTCCCCTTATTCACAATGATATGATTTTTTGTTCTTTGATGCCTGATAACTGATCCCTTCAACACCTTGTGATCACAGGCTGGTTTAGCTTCTTCCATGAGGGCTTTGTTGCTTCTCAGCTAGATGGCCGCTTGTTTACCTTCAAGCCTTTAAGACCTCAGACGCTATATCTTTTGATAGCCATGCACCATCAGCTTTCTTCACCACATTTGCTTATGCACCCACTTTGTGTTCAGTGATTCAGCACATTTTTATGCAGTTTTTGTGGTAAAATTAGATGCCTCGGCTGATATTTGGGTCAGCTTATACTCGCGTATATAGGGTATATAATTTATCTTTGCAACAGAAATATACCATCAGCTATAGAAAGAACCCAAAGTGTCCTAACTATGAACCCAGAGAGCAGCTCAGGAGGTTTGGGGAGCAAAGGAAGAAGGACAGACTTAGGACAGTGGCACTGGGAATGAATAGGAAGGAACAGTCTGAAAGATGTCCCTATGGAAATCAGTGGGATTCAGAGACATTCCAGACAGATATGAAAGGGGGAAAAAGAAAATGAGATCCACTCAAGGGAATTGTTTAAATCTGGATTTCCTGGTGAATGTCTTCCCACACCGAAAGGACATTATACATTTATGTAATTGAAGAGAGAGCTATAGAGAGCTATTATACCACACCAGGAGTGTGCAGTTACTCCCCAAAGACCCAGAAACCCAATTTCCCACTGCAACAATTTGAGGATTGCTTTAAAACCCAGACATTTGGAAAAGTATGTGTATTGTAGCTAAGAGTATTGACATCACTCTCCTCAGTGCTAGAATAGTTGCTGAGTGATGGTGAACCTACTTTTGAATCTCCTGCTCCCTGAAAGCCCACTCCTTCCTCTCCATTGCATTCATCATCTTCCTCCTCTTCTCAAGCTGGGTCGTGTCATTCAGAGATGGAAGGGTGGCTTCCCAAATGCGCTTCTCTCGGGCCCTTTCTATCATCTCCACCTCAGCTTGTCCAGCTGGGAGACCCCGACCTGGAGGATGAAGCCGGAGAACACTTTAGAAAGAAGTGGGTAAACTCATATACCAACTAACACATAAATGACCTGCCTCTAGTTCCTTTCCTCTAAACCCAAGGTTGCTGATGGGTGCCATCGAGTCAACAGCATAAACAGTGACTATACCCATGGACACCACCTGATGGCATAGATGGGAATTTAAAGGATATGACAGGATAGAGTAATAATATTAAGAAATTTCCTCCAGATATGCCTCACAGGTGGTACTCACTTGTACCTTTTATTGATTCTTCTTAATGCAGACAAAAAGATATTTTAGTTCCACCTATGATGCTTGAAGAATATTGGGATACTACTAGAGGACTCGTTATTAGACAAATCTATATTATAATATGTAAAGAAATATAAAAGTTCTTAAGTAGGAAAATCTCGAGATGATGAGGTAGAGGGAATTTGTTGGTCAATTTTTAAAAAATATTTTCAAACACAATGAAAAACTAATCCGTGGATCTCAACCTTTCTAATGCCATGATCCTTTAAAACAGTTCCTCATGTTGTGGTGAGCCCCAACCATAAAATTCTTTTCATTGCTACTGTTATGAATCGGGCGACCCTGTGAAAAGGTCATTTGAACCCCTAAGGGGTCCCGACCCACAGGCTGAGAACCGCTGAACTAATCTACAGCTGGAAATTCACCATATTTGTGTTTTGTCCCCCACAATAAATATACAATTCAGGGCTATCACTCATCTCCAACTTTAAGAACTGAAATACATAAAGACGTCCTGATGAAGAGAGATCTTAGCTATGCATCCTGAAAGTACACAGACCCTGACTGACACTAAACTCTATTTATACCTCCCTGGCAAAAATTTAGGGACCCTCACACTCTAGTGGCTATTGTTTTCAAGTGCCATCAAGACAGTTCAGACTCATTATAATGCTATGTACAACAGAGTGACACACTGTTGGATCGTGCATCATCCTCACAATGGTTGTTAAGTTTAAACCCATTGTTGCAGCCACTATGTCAATCCAGTTCATTGAAGGTCTTCCCTTACCAAGCATGATGTCCTTGGCTAGGGATTAGGCTTTTTTTCAAGACAGACTTGTTTGCTCTTCTGGAAGTCTGTGGTGCTTTCAATATTCTTTGCTAGCGATGTAATTCAAATGCATCGATTCTTCTTTGGTCTTTCTTATGCAATGTCTAATTTTCACATGCATATGAGGAACAAGGGATAATATTCCTGATGTCAGATGGATCTTGGCTCAAAACAGAAAATTCCAGAAAGAGGTTTGCTTGTGTTTATTGACTAGGCAAAGGCATTCTATCTACATGTGGCTCATAACAGACTATGGATAACCTTGAGAAGAATGGGAGTTCCAGAAACCATAAATGGATCAAGAGAGAATTGTGCCAACAGAAACAAGGGACTATTGCACAGTTTTAAATCAAGAAAGGTGTGCGTCAGGGTTTTATCCTCTCCAGACTTATTCAAGCTGTATGCTGTGCAAAAAAAAAAGAAAAGCTGGATTATATAAAGACAGATTGGAGGAAGGCTTATCAACAACCTGAGAGATGTAGATGACATATTTTGGCTTTCTTTACATTGACTTATAATCCACAGTGAAGGCTACAATCCTTGATCTTCATTAGCAAGTGCTTCAAGTCCTCCTTGCTTTTAGCAAGCAAGGTTTAGCAGCAATCAAGAGATCAAATGATGCTTTGTGTTGGGTAAATCTACTGCACAAACCTTTTTACAGTGTTGAAAAGCAAGGATTACACCTTGAGGACTAAGGTGTACCTGACCCAAGCCATGGTATTTTCAATCACCTCATATGCATATGACAGTTGAACAATGAATAAGCAAGACCAAACAAGAACCAATGCCTCTGAATTATTGTGCTGGCAAATAATATTGGAAATACCATGGACTGCCAATGAAACAAACAAATCTCTTGTGGAAGAAGTACAGCTAGAATGCTTCTTAAAAGTAAGAAAGGTGAGACTTTATCTCACATACTTTGAATGTGTTACCAGGTGAGACCAAGGTCTAGAAAAGAACATCATGCTTGGTAAAGATAGAAAAAAAGAGTAAGACTCTCAACAAGATGGATCGGCAGTGGTGGCAACAATGAGCCCAAACATAATAATAATTGTGAGGATGGTGCAGGATAGGGTGGTGTTTCCTTCTGTTGTACATAGGATTACTATGAATCGGACCTGAGTCTACAGTACCTACAACAACAGTATGCCATTGTTCTGTTCAAATGATTGTCTCTTGACCCATGTCCACGTTCCACATGAACACAATGAAGTGTTCTGGAATTCCCATTCTTCTCAGTGCTGTATGTGGTTTGCTATGATCCACACAGTTCTATGCCTTTGCAAAGTCAATAAAACACAGGTAAAATATCTTTCTGGTATTCTCTTCTTTCAGCTATGGTGTCGATGACAATCCGTGTTCCACATCCTCTTCTGAATGTGCCTTGAATTTCTGGCAGCTCCCTGTAATGTATTGTTGGAACTGTTGTTGCATGATCTTCAGCAAAATTTTACTTGCATGTGATATTAATAATATTACTTGATAACTTTTACATTCTTTTGGATCGCATTTCTTTGAAATGGGTACAAACATGGATCTCCCTAGTCTTTCAAATTTCTTGGCATAAACTAGTAAGTGCTTCCAGTGCTCCATCAATGTGTTGAAACATTTCAATTGGTATTCTGTTGATTCTTGTAGCCTTGTTTATCACTAATGTGTTTAATGCAGCTTGGACTTTTTCAGCATCACCAGTTCTTGACCTTATACTTGAAATGGTTGAATGTGACTATTTCTTTTTGGTCCAGTGACTAGGTATCTTTTCCAAATTCTTTTGATGCTTCTTGGCATGGTTCAATATTTTGTCCATAGAATATTTTAATAAACTTGAGACTTGAATTTTTTTCTTCAGTTCTTTCAGCTTTTTGATTTCCCAACTCCAGGTCTTTGCACATTTCATTATAATACTTTACCTTGTCTTCTTGGTTTGCCCTTTGAAATATGCTGTTCAGCCTTTTAAAAAAAATCATTTTATAGGGGGCTCGTACAACTCTGATCACAATCCATACATACATCGTGTCAGGCACATTTGTACATTTGTTGCCCTCATCATTCTCAAAACATTTGCTTTCTATTCGAGCCCTTGGTAGCAGCTCCTCATTTTCCCCCTCCCTCCCCGCCCCGATTCTGTTCAGCTTTTATGTTTTTAATTCTTGCATTTACTTTAACCAATTTATGATTGTGGTAGTTACATAATCTAGTATTGACTTGTGAAGGGGTGGAGTCTAGCCTGTGAATCAGGTTGCAGCATGATGACCTCATTTGGAGGCGCCACGGAGATAAATAGCTCACTGGAGGCCAAATACACTTACACCCTGCAAGACAATGCCGAGATGCTTCTCCCGCCACTGGATCAACAAGACTTTTCACCCACTGGCCTGTGATCTTCCTGCATTTGGTGTCATTGCCTGTGTTTCGTGAGTCCAAAGAGGAATTTATAGATTGGTATCAGACATACGGGCTAATATCGGACTTATGGACTTAATCTGAACTGGTCTGGGATGTTTTCTCAATATTCAATTGCTCTTATATATAAAGCTTTCTTAAACACATATGAGTGTCTATGAACTTGTTTCTCTAGTCAACCTGGACTAACTCAATGATCAAAAGTAAGTTTCGGAGTGTTTTCTGACATCCACTATTATCTTTTCTTCTTTGCCGGTCTTTTTAATGACCTTTTTCTTTCTTCATTTATAAGGTTCTTGATGTCATCTCACAGTTCATCAGGTCTTCTGTCATTAGCAGTCAATGAATCGATTCTATTTTTGAGGTCTCAAAATTCAGGTGGGATATACTCAAGGTTATATCTTGCCTTGTTACATCTCATGAGCTTGTTTTAATTTTATTTAGCTTCAACTTGAACTCCAAAAACTCAAAATTCACTTCCATCAAGTGGATTCTGACTCACAGCGACTCTATCGGATGGACCAGACCACACCCCCTTTTGATTTCCTAGACTGTAAATCTTTAAGGGAGTAGAAAGTTCCATCTTTCTCTTGTGGAACTGATGGTTTCCACCTGCTGGCCTTGATGTATGCTATCAGGGCCCCCTAAGTTGAACTCACATATGAGCAATTGATAGTCTGTTCAACAGCTGACCTCCGGCCTGTTTTAGCTTCTCATACTGACCTTCTCCCTGTCTCTTCCCCTAGATGTAGTTGATTTGATTTCTGCGTATTTCATCTGAAGAAGTCCATATGTCCTGTCTCCCTTTATGTTGTTGAAAAAAAGGTATTTAGACATAGAAGTCATTGGTCTTGCAAAATTCTATCATGTGATCCCCAGCTTCAGTTCTATCACCGAGGCCATAATTTCCAGCTACTGTCCTTTCCTCTTTGTTTTCAACTTTCATATTCCAATAATTATCAATGCACCTTGATTGCATGTTTGATCAATTTCCAACTGAAGACATTGGTAGAATTCTTCAATTTCCTCATCAATAGTTTTAGCGGTTGGTGCAGAAATTCCAGTAATAGTTGTATTGAAGAATTTCCTTGCATGCTGATAGCTGTTATCCTATCACAGACTCTATTGTACTTCAATCTACATCTTGAAATGACCTTTTTGATGATGAATCCAACAATATTCCTCTTGAATTCCATTTGTCATTACAGGTATATGAATGCCTGGTACAGGGTAGAATGGCCCTCATGAGTTTCTGAGACTTTAGCTATTTACTGGAGTAGAAAGCTCCATCTTTCTCCCATGTGAAAACTGGTGAATTAGAACTCATGGTTTTGAACTGCTGACCTTGCAGATCATAGCCCAATGTGTGTAAGGACTATGCCATCAGTGTTTGTCCTACCATTAGGGTTCTTCCTTCAGCTCAGTAATACTGAGTATATAGATCTTTAATCTTTCTATTTTGTTTTGGATGACTTATAATCCTACTAGATTCATACTTCATACATTCCAAGTTCCAATTATTAATACTTGTTTACAGCTGTTTGTTCTCAGTTTTCCAGTCATGTGACATCAGCAAATGAAGGTCCCCCAAACTTTACCCCATCTATGTCATTATGGTGACTCTACTTTGAGAAGGTAGCTCTTCCTCAATCAGATTTGGAGTACCTTCCGACCTGTGGGGCTCATCTTCCAGCACTCTGTCTGACAGTATTTCACTGCTATTCATGAGGTTTTCAGGGGCTAATTCCTCAGAAGTGGACAGCCTATTCTTTCTTTGTAGTCTATTCTTAGTCTGGATGCTCCGTTAAAACCTGTTCACTTTGGGTGACCCTGCTGGTATTTGAAATACCAGGGACATAGCTGCCCACATCAGAGCAAGATACAAACCACCATAGTAGGTCACATGGACAGACAAGGGTGGTTCTGGTGGCTAGTACCTGTAAATATAGCCTTGATTTATTACATCATCTTTCTGGGACAAAAAAATGGCAGATGGAAATGAGGAGCTTGAGAAATGTACATAGGCTCATTGTGATTGGAACCAACTCAACAACATTTAACAAATATGGTCCCTACTTGTTAAGGAAGCTAACATTTAAGCAAACTCTTCTAACTCATTCTCTGTAGAGATTATATAATTGATAAAGAGAGACTATCTGAGCAATCAATTATATGTAATATTGTTCTGTGTTAATTCTGAGATGTATTATCTCTGTTAATTCTAGGATGTAATTTTGATCTACTGAAAAATGCTTCTAATTCTGTAATACTTTTGCATTTCTGCAGAATATGATCAATCAATTCTGGCATTAAAATTTTCACATGACAAAATGAGGTATAAAATTTTAATTTTCCAGGTCAACTAACATAGACAAACTACATTACATATTTCAGAGTTATGTAAGTGCTAGGTGAGAGAAGAGATAATACCATGGAATATTTTAACTACTCATTAAACTACCACAAAGAAAAGCTTCAAACTGTATCTATTAATATCTAGTCTACTGAGACGTATACAGACCTAGAGAATAGATGGCATAAATAAACTTTAACGCAGAAAGCTGGTGTCAACTCACCTTTGAATTTATCTTGTCCCTACCTGTCAATTGTTGTGATATTAGAAGATTGCTCCACTATAGCAAGGGAGACCTGGGGTCCTAGTGGGTTACACATTGCACTGCTAACCACAAGGTCAGCAATTTGAAATCACCAGACTCTCCGAGGGGGAAAGATGAAGCTCTGTACTCCTGGGAAGAGTTACAGTCTCGGAAACCCACAGGGACAGTTCTACCCTGTCCTATAGGGTCTCTGTGAGTTGGAATCAACTGACTGGCAGTGAGTTTTGGCTTGTGCTTAGTTTTCATTATAACAAAACCTTATATTGTAAAAACTTAAAGCTGAAGCGCACATGAACTTTGATTTTCACCCATTACTGGATGCAAACTCAGTGCCATCAAGTCAGTGCTGATACATGGTGACCCTACAGACAAAGTAGAATCAACCCATGTGAGTTTCTGTGACTGCACATCTTTGTAGGGATAGAAAGCCTCATCTTTCTCTCACTGAGAGGCTCATAGTTTTGAACTGCTGCCCTTGTGATCAGCAACCCAACACATAGCCTACTACACCACCAGAGTTCCTACAAAGTGAGAGTGATTAGGCAAATAAGCTTTGTCGGTTACGAGGTGTTGTTACCCAAGGAAAAACACACTATGCAACTCTTCTTTCGAAAATATGCCTAAGTAAGCTATTATTAGAAACTTGAGGTCTAAAAGTTAGGTAGCTGATTTGGGATAAAGTTTGCTCAGAGATGCACGGGCCACTGGCCCATCCCTGGGAAGCAGGGACGCTAGTGTCTGTGCTAGGTCTGGCTAACTACGTGTCCTGGATAAGTCTCACTGCCTTATTCAATTCAGTGATCAGAAAAGGACTAGACACTTTTCTGAATACTCAAGATACCACCCAAAGCAAACAATACGAACAGGTTAGCACAAACTAGGGTATCAAGAACATTTAACGGAAATGCACATGGTTGCCTCTCATTTCCTCCTACGTGTCATTCCAAATGTCCAACTTGACAGTGATTTTCCTTGCTTCTTCCTATTTCCAGTCCCTTACAGGTAACTTAGACACCAGCTGCTTTTTAGCTTGCTGTTCACTTGAGTCAATAAGTAAAGAGGCTGTAAGAACTCAAATTTTTGAACAATGAGAGTTCCATATTTTAAAAGTCTAAAAATATTTCTAATTTTATTAATAATACTTAACATTCAAAAGCAATTATTATATATTAGGAATACCCTTATCAGAAAGCATCTTAACTAAAAAGAATAGTGGCATCCTGGGCTATGAATTTTAAATACATGGTTTCTCTTTTAAGACAGTTCTTCCTCCACAACCAATAAAGTACCAGTAGCACAATGAATTGTCAGAATTGAATTTAAACATGCGAAAATACATCTGTATATAAATATACTACTGCCAACATGATATGACCTTTTTAAGACTGAAGTTAAATAAAGTATATGAGGGTTTTCATAATCTGTCATATACTTTATCAAGCAATATATAATGATTACATATACGCATATGAATGCACATTCAATATCACACTAAAAAAATCAATGTGTAAAGGAGTATGGATTGCTGGATGAAAAGGAGTTAATTCTCTGGAGGGAAGGCTGAAACATAACTTTGGCATAAAGGATACAGCGCCGTAAACCTACACACAAAATAAGGTATCTTTCTTTGAAGGGAAGTAGCAGACAAAGTATGAATCTAAGTAAATCCATTGAGCAAGACACTTTAAACCCCAGTTGACTATAGATAGTCATTTCTATATACAACTATCTGTGTGTCATTTCCATATACAACTATCTGAGTGTCATTTCCAGGAACTCAGTAGCATGTATGGTTATCAGTACTATCACCTACAAATAGTAACAAGAATTATCAACTTACCCCAAGTAAGACTTGCCAGAGTCAGGAGCTCAGGGATGGAGTCTTGACAGACTACATACTCTGGCGAATATGGATCTGTTTGAACGTCAGCATCCCGATAATCAGTCTGAGTGGCCACAGTATGTTTGGAATGGACAGGTGGGTACTTAGTAGAGGGAGGAGCAAAAGAAAATGGGTCTGTCCTAAAAGGGGGACATTATTTTCAAAATCAAAACTTGATAAGATTACTTAGGATATTATGTAAAGGAATAGAAATAGGTTCTTGACCTTCACTGAGTCCACTGGCATTCATAAAGTTATACATCCATTGAAACCCGCCTTGTGCCCAATAATCTTTAGAGACTTGTCTTGTTAATTTTGCGTCTTTCAAGATACTGGGAGAAAAAAACCAAAACCTACCCAAAAACCCTTTCTATTCATAAAAGAGCCTATTTATATCTGCATCTTTGGGCAGGGTTAGAGTGAGTACAGAGCTGTAAAAGGTGGATTCTAGAATATCATATAGTATTCCTGATCCTGTCAGAATTGCTAGGTTCTGGTTTCTTCTGGCTTTCCATGATATATACGGTTTTAGCTGCCCCCCTCCTGAAACATAGGAACAGAGACAAGAAAATATGTTTCCTTTTTTTTTTTAAGCCTCTTTCTAGTTAGATGACTCAAAAATTAACTCTAGGGTCACTTGGTTAACTGCATAGAAAGTGACTTTGTCTCTTGCACAAAAATAAACTGCAAGGAAAACTATTTACATGAGAATGAGACTATGCAGGAAACCTATGCAAATAGAAAGAAATATTGCCTGCACAATCCTCACAATCTTTGCTTTGCTTGAGTGAAGCCATTCTCACAGCCACAGTGTCAATCCGTCTCAGAGAGGGTCTTTTTGCTGACCTCTGCTTGACCACAGATGATGCCACACATTTCTCCAGTATCTATCTATCAATCATCTATTTATCAAATTAGAAATAACTAGATGCTGAATGCCTGCTGAAAAACCCAGTTTTAAATAAATTTCTATTTTTTTCTATTCAGAAATGTATTCCAAAATATATAAGCTTTAATTTCCTAATCATTTTCCTGAATACTTTACAATTTCATTTCTGCCTCTGAGTACTAAGTTAAATTACCAGAGGAAAGAGTACAGCAAAAATTCCATTTTTACTTTATTTTATTATTATTTTAATCATTTTATTAGGGGCTCTTACATCTCTTACAACATGCATCCATTGTGTCAAGCACATTTGTACATATGTTGCCATCATCATTTTCAAAACATTTTCTTTCTATTTGAGCCCTTGGTATGAGCTCATTTTCCCCACCCTTTCCTTTCCTCCCTCCCTCTTGAACCCTTGATAAGTCATAAACTATTATTTTTTTCACGTCATACACTGACCTCTGTCTCCCTTCATCCACTTTTCTGTTGTCCATCCCCCTGGGAGGGGTTTACATGTTGGATCATTGTGACCGCTTTCCCTTTTCTCCCTCCACCTTCCCCCTACCCTCCTGATATCGCTACTCTCATTATTGGTCCTGGGGGGTTTATCTGTCCTGGATTCCCCGTGTTGCGAGTTCTTATCTGCACCAGCATACATCCTCTGGTCTAGCTGTAAGGTAGAATTGGGGTCATGATAGTGGGGGGGAGGTGTGTGTGTGTGTGTGTGTGTGTGTGTGTGTGTGTATAAGCACTGAAGAACTAGAGGAAAGTTGTATGTTTCATTGGCACTGTACTGCACCCAGACTGGCTCGTCTCTTCCATTTTTAAAGGGCTCCTCTAGCTAACATGTTACTTTGCCCTGAACTAAAGGTTGGGCGATTGCACATTTCTCCCAGATTCCACCCATGGCCATTATCTCTTTCAAATCTAGGTTTACTCCTTTGTTAGGCAACATAATTAAGTACCTCACATTGCCTTGAGTAACATTCAAATAATATTTCATAACTGATTACTTTTGTTGATGAAATATTGAAGAACTGTAGTCAAATAGCAAGTTTATTTTTCAGAGAAGCAAGAGAGACTAGTTAAGTCAGTTTTCAACTTTTCTTATCACAACTCATAGTGATATATTTTATATCATAATCCATGATCTATTACTAGATCTACCTGAGACAAAAGTTACAAACAAAAAGACCAATGTACCCAGACTACATCTGATGCTTTGGGTTCTATCGTATTCTACTTCATTTTTTAGAACGCTGCTTATGACCCTCAAGAAAATTTCATAATCTTATGTTTTATGATCCATAATTTTAAAAATAATGGTTTAGATAGCTATCTTCTGGAATCAACTATGGAAATGAACAAAATAAATGGGAAAAATTAATAATGGTTACTTACTTAGTTACTGAAAAAATAACATTGAGCGGCATCTGTTTAAAATATGGAAGAAAAGGCCTGTGGAGGGAAAGGAGAGGAGAGTCATGGGACGATTGCATTGGATACACTCTGAAGTAAGTATCTTTCAGTCCTTATTATTCGTCTCTTACAATCCATGAGCTTGACTATCCCATGTAGGTAGCAGTGACCCTCTAACTTTAGCATACACTGAACCATTCAGGGGGAGACTGAGGAGGGGCTTGTTTAAAATACAAAGTCCAAGATCTGGCCCAGACAATTAAGTAGATAGAAGGCAAAGCCAAAATATCTGCATTTTAAATCAACATTCTAATATTGTAAGTGGCGACACTCAGAGAACAGCATCCTCTCCTAGACTGCAGCTAGCCATTTGCTCCCAGCGACTTCTCAAGCACCTACAAATATTGAGATTCTCAGTGATCGTCATGGAAAGCTTCTCCCCAAAGAGTCTAGGAACTGAGGAGAGTGCTGTTCAGACTTTAACATTGCTCTCAAAAAGAAGAAGAAGAAGAAGAAGAAGAAGAAGAAGAAGAAGAAGAAGAAGAAGAAGAAGAAGAAGAAATCACAATATATCTAGAAGAAGCTTGATTACAAATAAATGTCAATTATCAATGTACTTTCCCAAGGAAGCATGTGTACCTGATACGTAGTATCAAGGGTAGTTTTCTAACTCTAGTAAGATCCACAGAAAAAATGTCATCTTCTGTGCATTGGAACAGAGTACATGGTTATCACACAAGTACTGTGTGAAACAAATGAAACAAAGCGAATCCTTTGGCTGTGTTGGCTTTGACAACATTCATAAGAAGGAAACACTTTGCCACTTTGAAGAGTTTTCCCTGCATGCTGACTGCTGTTCCCCTCCATTTGATGACTTCATTTTGTTCCCAAATAGACAGTCTTCTGCGCAATCAATACCTGAAGTCAGAGAGGCCCAGGGGAACTCCTAGCTCTGTGTGACTGAGCAATCTACATCTCTCCAAGGCTCAGCTTCCTGACTGGTAGACCGAGAATAAAATAGCCAGTCCTATTTATTTCTGTAGTGACAATGAGATGATATGTATGTAAGGCACTTACAATGGAGCCGGCACACTGCCCGCACTTACAGAATGATAGCTGCTATTTTGGTGGTTAAAAAAAAAAAAAGTCCCTAATAAGACCTGGATGCATGCCCATTCGTAATTACTTTTTACCTTTCAAAGTATTTGAAGCGATTCCTTCCAGTAACTTCAGGATCTTCATAAACTTCTTTGGGCGTCTGAAAAGAAGGGTGGGATCTAAAATGAAGCAGGAAAACATTATTTGAGTCTAAGATACCATTTCCACATGTAAGTTCTACTTATTATTTCTATGTCTATCAAGTAGGAGGGACACCGACTATCGCATACTGGGAGCATATGCATTGACGCCCTGCATCTTAGACTAGCGAGGCTCACTTTCCCTGAGCCTGGAAGCCAGGAGCTAAGAGGAGGAGGTAACGGTGGAGACAAGAGTTAAACCACACGCACAAATCAAATCTCCCGTCACTGACTTTGCCAGGACTGCCATCCCTTTCTCCAGCAGAGCAGCTGGTGGCTGAAAACTAACGACCTCTCAGTTAGTGGCTGAATACTCTCACCACGCCCACACGCAAAATGCCCACTTCTAATTAGTAAAGCAGGAAAACATGCTTTGAAAGATCATTTCATGACCCAGCTGAGAGGAGGCAGCAGATTTTTTCAATTTAATTGTAAATAATTACAAGAATATGGAATTCAAAAGACTTGGGCCTGAAGGCATTTGAGTTGCACGTCTCCAAAAATTATATTTGAATACCAGCAGAAAAGTGTATTTGCAATTTCTAAGATGGCTTAAACAAACAGGAAACTTCGTTACCCATGGTGAAAGGTCAGCAGTTTGACACCATCTCGTTTCTTCACTACACTTTGAGGAAGCACCTATAACTTCTGTGATCTCTTCATGAGGGCGAGTATCAAGCAAGCCATATCATAAGAACTAATTTTCTTAGATTTGAGCTAGGATTAAGTACAAGTCCAAAATGCATTCCTAAATCTATGTTTTCTGATTCATTTTAGAGACATCTTTTTTATTTAATGTTAGATCACCTTATCAATCATCCCCCTGGTGCATAGGATCTTTCTGTTTATAGTGTCATTGATTGAATTTAGCCCATGTTAATGCATTTGAAACACAATCGAGAAAAGGAGATTAAATAGGTATGAGTTGGCTACAAATCATAATACATGGATTATTGACTTGTACAGATTAAATCGTTAAGTGACGACACCTTTGACACAAAAAATGGGAGTTGGTGGCCAGGCAAAACATACACTATTCAATGACAGTGGCAGACTGGATTAATATAGATCTTAATAAAGCAAGTCGTGCATTAAAGTCATAAATATATGGTAGTCCACCTACCAACAGTTCAATAATCTTGGTATCGCTGTCTTCTGCCTCTTCACACACTTTGTAGTTTCAGCCTTAAGTCCTCAGGCTACAGGTGCATTTGAGGTAGAGCCCAGGTCACCTAGTGAGGTTTCCGCATCAAATAAGTCCCTCTGGAATAGGTTGTGTGTCTCAAAAACACAGGGTCTAATATCACAGTATGGTGCATGGACTGGGTGGTCAGGGACTGTACAGAAACTCAGTCCAATGAGTCTGATCAGGAGCATCTTCTCCCTTTGGGGTCCAGCTAGATACTGTTGGTCAATGGGAGGTCGGTCCTCTCCAGTTTTCTACCAACAGAAAGGCACTTGGCTTCTCTAAGACAGGTATGCTCCCCTCCCCAAGTCTTGCCTTGATTTTCCAAGCTGGTAGGAATGTCTGTTGGTCTGGGGTGAACTTAGCACATTTTTGTATGGCAGCAACTGTGTAGTCATCTTCCGTTCCCCCAATCTTGAAAATCTGATCCCGGTTGAAGTAACGTCTCCTCTGTCAACGTAGTTGTAAAAAAACTGATTTTGACAAAGGTCCAAGGAACATTCAATGGGAAGGAGGTGCCCTCTTGAACAGATGGTGCTGGAAAAACCATATCCATCTGAAGAGGAATGCAGCAGGACCCATACCTCACCCATGAACAAAAAATGAGCCCAAGCTGGATTCGAGACCCAATGCAAACCCCAAAGCTATCAGGATCATCAACAAGAAAACCAGGGCAAACCTAAGGGCCCTATTGCAGGGCAGACACCAACTAACAGATATAACAAAGGCAGCACACACATTGAACGCCTTTGCATAGTCAATAAAGCCCAAGTCAACATCGTTCTGTTATTTTCTGCTGGGATGGGGATAGATACAATCCTACCACAGATAGCATTGTAGTTCAAGTTAGATGTTGAACTGTCCTTTTTGACGATGAATACAAAGCCATTCCTCTTGACCGGGTCATTCCTGTATCTTAACCTTTTGGCTTTCTGACTCAAATGGCCAATACCAGTCCATTTCAGCTCGCGAATGCCTAGAATGTCCCTTTTTCTGTGTTCCGTTTTATTTTGGACCATTTCCAATCGTCTTAGATTCATACTTTGTACATTTCAAGTTCTAATGATTAATTAATGTTTGTGGCTGTTTCCTTTCATTTTGAGTCGTACCCCATGGGCAAATGAAGGTCCTGAGGCATGAATCTCACAGGTTTTACTTCATTCCCGTCACCACAGTGGACTGTACTTTGAGACAGCAGCTCCTCCTCGGTCCTATTGTGAATGCTGACCCGCGGGGCCCCTCCCTAGGCTCGCGCTTCAACGCTGGTCGCTTCTTTCCGTGAGGCTTTCAAGATCGCACAGGGGTTCCATTCCGTCGGAAGGTTTTCAGCGGCGACCTCCTCAGAAGTTCACAACCTGGCCCTTCTTCATGGTTTGTTCTCAGTCTGGACACTCTGCTGAAACCTGTGCACTTTGGGCAACCCTGCTGGCATTGGGAGCACATAGCTTCCAACATCACAGCAACACACAAGACACCCTGGTAGGACAAACTGCTAAACAAGTGGTAAGAAAGAATAGACAGCGTTTACATTGTTTACTGTTGTCGTAAATAAGAACTGCTCAATAATAAGCTAACAGATAAATGAGGGCTAGGTGTGCATAGTCACTCTGACCTTCTAAGAACATTTACTAACCAGTAAACTTACAATTATTTTCCCTGAACCAGGCTCATTTTGCCCCAATGGGCTTCAAGCAAGAATGTGGGGTCCACTGGTCTATATATAACCTCCTAATTACAGAGTTTTAAATCATGCAGAATAAACTTTAAAGTTTTAGTTTGTTTGATTGTTTTTAAAGAAAAGCAGTCTTAGGAGCCATCTGACACTCACGCTGCAAACTGGCGGAGAACTCCTTTGTGTTGCTCATCAAATCCTCTCCACTCCCGACTGATGAATGCAGGGACTGGATCTGACTTGGCCCAGTACAGGGAATATCTTGGATAATGGATCAGGTTGCTGAACATGGCTCTAAACCTGGGAAATTTTCTCTGATGTAAGAATAGAGAGACAGAGAGGGAAAAAAATTTTTTTTTAATTATAGCACTAGATTTTCTAAAGTGTTTTCCTTGTACTGTAGCATAAAAGAAAAATAAGGTACAAACTACTGTATCGGGGTGCTGCCGTTACGTGCTCCATCAAGGTGATGTCAACTCGCAGCGAGACCACAGGGCAAAGTGCGACTGCCTCGGACATTTTTCAAGGCTGTAATCTTGGAGCTCTGGTGGCATAGTGGACGATGCATTATGCTGTTAACTGCAAGGTCGGTGATTTGAACCCACAGCCTCTACGGGGTAGTTTCTACTCTGTTCTATAGGAATTGATGCAGTGATGGTGAGTTTGGAGTTCGTTTGTAAACATCTTTCTGGAAGCGGATTCCAGGTCTGTTCTTCCATGCATGCTGGTGTGGTCAAGCACTTTGCATTGCACCCCTGGGCTCCTTGCACCTGCTGCGTAGAAAAGGTTACGGGCGTGTGCACGGAATATTTCTATCGGGACACTCAGGAAACTGATTATAGTTGACGTTGAGGAGACAAGAAACTGGGGGTCTGGAGTAAGCATTTATTTCACACTGTATATACTTTTAGTGCTGGAGAAGAATACAGAAAGTCCCAGGGGCGGCCTAAACAGCAAACACATCTGTCTTGGAATAAGTATAGTCAAAATGCTCCCTAGCGACAAGGATGGTGAGACGTAGTCTTATGGACCTTGGACACGCAAATATGGACTCAAACATAAGAATAATTGTGAGGGCGGTGCAGGAGCAGGTAGGGTTCATTGTGTTATACAGATCGGGTCACTAAGTGTCAGAATCAACTCAACAGCACCTACCAACAACGACGCTTTTGTGGTATCTGAATTCTTTTCACACAGGCATACGTTCCTTTCCCCATTGGAATAAATGAGCTTATAATGAGTCTGTTATCCCCCATTCATTCATTTATTCCCACACGGGTCCCAAGTAGCAACAAGGCTCGCCCTGGAGCACTCATGGCAAAGTACTGTCTGCAGCACCCAGAATCCAGCCGGGACCTGGAGACTGGTCAACCTCGTCAGTGCTATTAACCAAATGAGGGGGGTCGAGTTCATTAGGCCGCTTACAGCATGAGGGAGACCTACCAGTCTGCTTCGAACCATAGTGGCTTGGATATTTGCCTGTGCATGGTCTTTCGCACTTGACACAGTGAACACTGGATCTGCAAAACAAACAATAAAGCAGGATAAGGAATAGAGCACATGTACTAGGAATAATGTCACATCCATGTCGTTTCTCAGTTGGAAAGCAGATGAGAAAGTTTAGATATCGCTTAACTTTGCAGCAGCTCAGTTCCATTGTTCTATCAACAATGAATGAGAGTCTGTTAACTGCATTTCTTTGCTTTGTATTCCAAAGTAAGCTTATAGAGTCGAGAATGCAAAAAGAATGCCTAATAATATTCTTAAACACCCTGTGCCCTTTTCTGTCCTATGAATATACCTCCTTCTGGACCTGAGGTGGCCAGGAACTATGACCTAAGTGAGGAGCGAGGACTTCACACAAAGCCCAGGAGTTGAGCATATGAAGCCCATGTCAAGAATACTGCTCTAATGCTTTCTCCTATATTCAGTGCGCAGGGAAGAGAAATGCCACCTCGGAGCTGGCATCTAGAGATGACTAGAAAACATCATTATTTAATAAGAGATAACCACCTCTCATCTATCACTTTGTCAGATGATAGTGGTTTACATGTTGTAAGGCTAGAAGCCATGCCACCAGTATTTCAAGTCTGAGTAGGTTTGCCCATGGTGGACAGGTTTCAGCGAAGCTCCAGACAGAGACCAACTAGGAAGAAAATTCTGATGATCTACTTCTGAACAATTGGTCAGAGAAAACGTTATAAATATCAGTAGAACACTGACTGATATAGCGCAGGAAGAGGAGTCCCTCAGGATGGAAGGCACTAGACGATGACAGGGGAAGAACCTCTTCCGAAGAGAGTTGACCTTATTAGCACAGATGGAGAAAAGCTTCGGGAACCTTCCTTCGCTCATGAGCCATGACTCAAGCTGAACAGAAGCAACTGCAAACATCCTCTATTAATTGGAGCGTGCAATGTACAAACTATGAATAGGAGAAGATGAGAAGTTATAGAAACTGAAATGGAATGCATAAAGGTTGATGCCCTAGGCATTAGTGCGCTGAAATAACTTGGTAGTGCTGTTTGGAATTGTACAACCAGAGGTCTACTATGTTGGGAATGACAAATTCCTGACCATTATGCCACATTCATAGTTTTAAAAAAAATTACCAAATCTACCCTAAAACACAACATTGTCAGTGATGGGATCACACCCATACCCTAGTAAGGAAGATCAGCTCATACGGCTGTTTGTCAGATTTATGCACTACCCAGGAAGGCCAGAGATGAAGAAATGGAAGATTTTGACCAATTGCTACAGTCTGACATCGATCAAATGCACAATCCAAATGCACGGATAATTACTGGTGATTGGAATGTGAAAGTTGGAAACAGTGAAGGACCAATAGTGGGTAAACTGGCCTGCTGCAAGACTGATTCAGGAGAGGAAGAAGGGAAATCATTGCTGGTGTCAGATGGATCGTGGCTGAAAGCTGGTGTTGAGAGGTGCTGTCTAGTCGGTTCTGACGCACAGCCATCCTATGTGCAATAGAAAGAAACACTGCCTGGTCCTTCACCACCCTCACAGTTATTATCTTGGAGAGCATTGTGCAGCTACTATTTCAGTTCAACTCCTTGACGATGTTCCTCTTTTCCACCAACCTTCTACTGTATAAGCATCATGTTCTTTTGCAGGAGCTAGTCTCTCCTGCTACAAGAATGTCCCAAGTACATGAGATGAAGTCTCATCATCATCATCATCACTTCTCAGGAGCATTTTGGCTGTTCTTCTTCTTTGTTCTCCTGGCAGTCCAACTTTCACATGCATATAAGGCAACTGAAAATACCAAGGCTTGGGTGCCGTAGTGATTACAAGTTAGGCTGCTAGCCACAGGATTAGCAGTTTGAAATCACCAGCTTCTCTGCGGGAGAAGGACAGGCTTTCTGCTCCTATAAAGAGTTCGTCTCAGAAACCCACAGGGGCAGTTCTACCCTGTCCTTCCAGGGTCACTGTGAGGATGACCATCAAGGAGCTGGGTTGACACCGTGGCTTCAATAAGAGACACAAACACAACAAGTGTGAGGGTGACACAGGACAGGGCAGTGTGCCTTTCCGGTGTACTGTGAGTTGGAACCAATTCCATGGCACCGGACAGCAAGAGCATCCGGGGAATTGATGCTATAGGTTTACATCCAAAGGAGGCAGTGGGAAGCCCAGAGGAGACATCAAATAGTGGAAAGCAACACATGGTTCACGCGAAGAGTCTGGGATCGTGAAGACAAAATTGAGGGGGTGTAAGCATGCTTAATTACTTAACAATTTTCAGAAAAGTAAATTCAATGATTCAATAAACATGTATGAGACACCTAGTATTTGTACCAGCACTAGAATAGATGCTGAGGAGACAACAAGAATGTATACAACAGAAACTTAAGGAACTTCAAGTCTAAAACACATAGAACATAAATTGGCAATCGGGTCATTAAAATAAACAGGGATTGAATGGGAAAGCAGTGAAGCAGGTGGGGCCTCACTAGGACTGCTGGGTATATTTGGAAATGCACTGGAGCTGGTGAAGAGAAGAGCCCTTCGTTGCAGTATGCTGTGTACTGATGGTCTTGAGCATCCATACCATAATTCAAATGCCATCAGATTTCAATATTAAAAAAGAACTTATTTGCATAAGACATTGTACAGTATAGTTATCCCATTGGCTCTGAACATTAGTGAGATGAATTTCCAGTTGTTCTCTATTTTGACAATATTAGACCAATGTTCTATATGAATAATCAAGACACACATTTAATACTCACAGAATGTAGTATGTCTGTCCCAGCCAACTTCATTGTTGTCCCTACAATATTACATTTGGCAATTGTTGTTCTATTGTGTTAGAGACCAATTTTTAGTAAGGTATCTATAGAGCATATGTTACAAAATAAAATTGGAAGACCTGTCAAGTTCCTTTCACTGTAATTGGGAGTGAAATGAAAGGTATGGAATGAAAAGAAAGAAAAATGTGGGGCTTAATTGGCCCCAGAGAAAACAGATGGGCCCAAAGAAAGCACTTTTAAAATCAGTGATGTGATGGATAAGAACAGGTTGAAAGAAAAAACAAATTCAAATTTGGAGTTGCCCAGAGAAAAGGGGAAAAACGGGAAAAAAAACAAAAGCGTTCTTGTTGGGCATTTAATGCTGTTTGAACTTGGGGATGTTGAGTGATTAAATCGCCAAGCCTGCAACTCTTGCCATACTTCGCTAGAGAGCAACAGGTCGCTGAGTAGTGACCAGCCTCAGAGCGCACCTGCGGCTTCCCACGCGCCCCGGACCTGTCCCCTACTCTACAAAGGACAAACGCGAACAAGAAGGGGTCTGTCCTGAGGGTCGTCAGGCTCCATCGCAACCTGGAACCCATCTGGCTCAGATGGTGGGGAGTGCGGGTGGCCCTTACCGTATAGGAAATCATACGCTCGATTGGAGGAGACCTTGCTCCTGGGCTCCGTCCTCAACACGGACCGGGTTTGAGACACCTGCGGCTTGCCCTGGGGCTCCAAGATGGTCACGGCGTGGCTCATGGTGCCGCCTTTGCCACCAGCCCCGCCGCCCCCGGGCCGCCTAACACTCTGGAGGACTAGTTGCTCGCCGCTCCGTAACTATGGTAACGCCGCTGGGAGACAGAAGGGGCAGAGTGACCTTGGATGAGGAGGGCGGGGCGATCGTAAGGGGCGGGGTGGGGCGGTGCAGAGAAAGGGGGTGGGGCGCAAGCGTGTGGTGGATTGAAGGGGCGGGGCTTACGTCCCGGGCGCGGGATAGGAGAGGCGGGGCGAGCGCACGAGATGGGTGGAGCGAGGCGTAGGGGGGAGGTGCGCAATGGAGAGGCGTGGAGAAGAGGGCGGAGGCTGTGGGCTGTGCTCTCAGGGCGCGGAGGAAGCGGATAGGAAAGAGAAGGGAAGGCAGGATGGGCTGATCCGGGATGAGGAGGAGAAAGACGAGAGGAGAAACCTGGAGGAAGGGAAAAGACGAAGGCGCCGCACAACAGTCTCTCCTGCTACCCTCTGGAGACCTGGCCTGGGAGCTGTCAGCCTCCCGCCGTGTATCCACACCCGAGGCTGGGATAAAGGCCTCCAGCATTTCCCTCCACAGCATCCTGATTCCTTCTGATGTTTCAATTGTTCCATTAGGCTGGTGGGCAGATGTGATCTGTACACACTTCCTGCGCAAGCCACTCCTCTTTCTGGAAACACGCTTGGTTTTAACTTCTTCTCTCCATTCCCAAACTGTGTAAACCAGCCAGGTGCCTCGTCACCTTGCAAAGCCTTTGCCTAGAATGCCTTATCGTGCTTGTGCCTCCAACCAAGCTGGGGCTTTCAAAGCTCAGCTCCAACGTAGTCTCTTCTATGAAGTTTTTCTAAATCCCCCAACTACAGTGAGCATTCTTTCTCCCAATACTGTAGTAACATTACTAGCACTGGCCATATTGCATCGGTAATCATTTGTGATCACAACCGTGAGTCCATGGAGGGCAGAGGCCTTCACACGGTCATTTTTGTATCTCTGAAGTACCTGGGACTGAAAAAATTTAGTATTCAACAAATGTATGGACTGTCTACTACATAAATAGGCGCCCTCGGGGCAAGATGATGCAAACATTTGACCATTAAGCGAAAGGTGAAAGGTCGGAGGTTGGAACTCACTAGTTACTGGAAGGGTGGGCAGGAGACCTGACCATCTTCATCTATAAAGAGTATAGCCTACGAAGCCCAATGGGACAGTTCTGTTCTGTAGAGAAACTATGAGTTAGGATTGACTCAATGGTACACAGCCGAAGCTATGTATCAGGCATTGACAATTCTGGAATGATTTTTACAGCTTACAGGCTGGTGGAGAAAACAGACACAGAAACAAAATTCCATAATGGTATGATAATGTCTTTCTCTCTAAGGGCATAAATAGCTAGATTCTTCAGAACGTTTCCTTTGTTGCTCCTACTTCCCAAAATGCTTTCCCCAGCTGAGCTCTTCTTACGGCTGGCTCTTTCTCATCATTTTGGGTCTCAGCTCAAATGTCATCTCCTCAGAGAAACTTCCTCACTCGTCAGATGAGCCTCTCAGGTAGTGAATAATTGTCCCTGCATCTATAAACACAATCCCACTGGTCTGATTTATTTATTTTAAAGGCACTGAATTTTTCTTATTTACTTGTTTATTTATTTATCCCTCGAGAAGATAAACTCTGTGACATCAAACCAAACAGTTCACAGCCATCAATTCTAACTCATCTTGACCCCTGTGGCAATTATACAATCTGGTGTCAATTTGTGCAGGGGTGGAGTCTAGCCTGTCAATCATGTTGTAGCTTAATGACCTCCTTTGGAGGCTCCATGGAGAGAAATAGCTCACTGGAGGCCAGATACACACAGACTCTCTGCTTGTATTCCTCATGACAAGACACATGGAGCTACTCTAGAGCCCTGGAGCTGAAGGATCCACGTGGAGACCCACGCCAGGTCTGAGATGCTTATACCGCCACTGGATCCACAAAACTTTCCATCCACTGGCCTGTGATCTTCCTGCATTCGGCGTCATTGCCTGTGCTTTGTGAGTCTGAAAAGGAATTTATAAATTGGTATCAGACATATGGGCTAATATCGGACTTATGGACTTGGTCTGGATTGGGATGTTTTCTCAATATTCAATTGTTCTTGTATATAAAGTTCTTTCTTATATACACATATGAGTGTATGAATTTGTTTCTCTAGTCTACCCAGACTAACACACCCCATAGGACAGAGTAGAACTGGTCCATAAGGCTTCCAAGGCTATCTTTCTCTGTGGAAGCAGACTGCCACATCGTTCACCTATGGAGCCACTATGTTGGTTAGAACTGCCCATCTTCCAGTGAGCTACTGAGCACCACCAACGCTCCTCTCTGTGAGACCAGAGACTTCACATGTCCAGATCCCCCTCTAAACTCGCCACTCCCAGCACAAGCTAGGGACAAAGCAAGTCTTTGTTTTAGTCATTTGAATGACTTTATCTACTCAACCATTTATTTACTTGCCCGCCATCACCATTATTTTCTTTCTCACCAGTTTCCATCCCTCCACCATCTTTAGGACAATGACATCACTAGGGGGCGTGGGAGGTGAGGACCACGCTGAATGACACTGACTCCAAAATGACTGTATAAACGTTTGGTACTGTGTTTCAGTAGAAATCGATTGTTTTGTTTTGTTTTTGTTTTTCCCAAAAAACTAAGCCTGCCTATGGGAGAGAGATGGGGCTTTCTATTCCCATAAAGAGTTACAGTCTCAGCAACTCGCAAGGGCATTTCTACCCTGTCCTACAGAATTGCTAAGAGTTGGCATTGACTAGATGGCAGTGAGTTTGAGTTTTTTGAGGTGCAAGCCTGTAGCTACTTATAATAGGCAAAAATATTGTTCATGAGCCCGGCTTCCATGTACAGGGTTCCCTTATCTAAAAGCAGTCCATTCCTATGCAACTTTTTATAAGCAGAAGTGGGGTAAAAAAGAAGCAACTGCCATTCATTTATATGAGAAGTTTTTTGAGCTAACCCAAACCCGAAAAAGCAAAATGATGTGATGAATACACAACATATATAAAGTAGAAAAGTGTTTTCTGTGGGTTTGCGGAAGTGATCGGCTGCTTCACCATGAAGTTAGACATCTCTTCCCTGTCGTGGCTGCTAGAAGTTCATTGAAGTGGATGATGAATGCAGAGTTCACACCTTTTGTAAAAAGCGGATGGCCACAGCGACACAGAAGTTGCTTCTGACGCACTGGTGAATGAGGGAATTGTTATATTATCTACATCAGTGGTGTGAATGACAAGCAAGATTTTCCCTTGAAGTACGGTGTCTTGACCCACTTCTGCCACGATTCGGATGGATTCCTGTTACAGGCCACGGGGAAATGGAGAAAGAAAACACACGTCTGCCTGGGGTTGCTTTGTGGATGCCAACCTGAGTGTTTTCAATCTGGCCATTGTAAAATTAAAAATGAGAGGACGATATCCCAGGACTGATGGATACAACAATGCCTCATCACTTGGGGCCCCAAAGAACTGGCAGATTGAAAACTTTACAATCTCTCTGAAGAAGAGATTGGACGATGTGAGAAAGCCACTAAACAAAGAAGGCAAGACCCTCCAAGGGTCCTGCCACACAGGCTCTGAAGAAACAGCACACTGAAAAAAACATGCAGGAGGACTGAGACGATGCGGGCTTTGGGCCAAGAGAATGAAGGAGATGAAAGCATGATGTCAGGAACTGGTAGCTGCAAGACGGGGCTGACCTCTGTGAAAGCTTCTCCCTCCACGTCAGATTCAGATCAGAAGTAAAACTGATTTCTAAGAGTGACAAATGAATGTTGTTGTTGGGTGTCATCAAGTCATTTCTGACTCGTAGTGACCCTGTGTAAAACAGAACGAAACCCTTCCCACCTTTGCACCATTCATATATACATATATACACACATATATATGTATGTATATATACATACAGTATATATATGCTGCCATCATCATTTTCAAAACATTTTCTTTCTACTTGAGCCCTTGATATCAGTTCCTCTTTCCCCCCTCCCCCTCCTTCCTTTGTGAACCCTTGATAATTTATTTTAAAAAAATTTTTTTTTCATGTCTTACACCAACCACTGTCTCCCTTCACCCACTTTTCTACTGTCAATCCCCCTGGGAAGGGGTTATATGTAGATCATTGTGATTGGTTCCCCCTTTCTCCCCCCATGTTCTCCTTACCCTCCTGGTATCTGTATTCTCATTATTGGTCCTGAGGAGTTTACCTGTCCTGGATTCCCTGTGTTGTGAGCTCTTATCTGTACCAGTGTACATATTCTGGTCTAGGTGGATTTGTAAGGTAGAATTAAGATCATGATAGTGGGGGGTGGGGTGGAGGAAGCATTAAAGAACTAGAGGAAAGTTGTATGTTTCATCGGTGCTATGCTGCACCCTTACTGGCTCATCTCTTCCTTGTGACCCTTCTGTAAGGGGTTGTCTAATTGTCTACAGATGGGCTTTGGATCTCCAATTCGCACTTCTCTTCATTCACATTGATATGATTTTTTGTTCTGGGTCTTTGATGCCTGATACCTGATCCCACCAACACCTCATGATCACACAGGCTGGTGTGCTTCTTCCATTTTGGGCTTTGTTGCTTGTCTCATGTGGGCTTTGTTGCTTCTTCGCTAGATAGTCGCTTGTTTAACTTCAAGCCTTTAAGACCCCCAATGCTATATCTTTTGATAGCCAGGCACCATCAGCTTTTTTCACCACATTTGCTTATGCACCCATTTTGTCTTCAACGATCGTGTCAGGAGGGTGAGCATCACAGACCATTGTTGCAATTGTTCTCAGGTTTGCACCCATGGTTGCAGCCCCTGGATCGATCCATCTTGTCCTTGACTTTGCCAACTATGATGTCCTTCTCTAAGGACTGTTCTCTCCTGACAGCATGTCCAAAGTACTTATCATCCTGGGCTCTAAGGAGCATTCTGGCTGTACTCCTTCCAAAATAGATTTGTTTGTTCTTTTGCAAGTCCATGGTATTTTTAATATTTTTCACCAACACCATAATTCAAATGAAGCTATTCTTCTGTCTTCCTTATTCAATGTCCAATGTTCACATGCATATGAGGCAACTGAAAAGACTCTGGCTTGGCTTAGGTGCACCTGAGTCCTCAAAATGACATACTTGCTCTTCAACACTTTAAAGAGGTCTTGTGTAGAAGTGTGCAGGGTTACCCAATGCAATGAGTAATTTCAATTCTTAACCATTGCTTCCATGAGCATTGATTGTGGATCCTAGCAAGATGAAATCTTTGACAACTCTAATCTTTTCTCCTTTTATCATGATGGTATCTATTGGTCTAAGTTGTGAAAAATTTGTGTTTGTTTCCATTGAGCTGTAATCCATACTGAAGACTGAAATCCTGATCTTTGTCAGCAAGCGCTTCAAGTCCTCCTTACTTTCGGCAAGCAAGGGTGTGTCATCTGCATATCTCAGATTGTTAATTAATCTTCTCCAATCCAGATGCCATGATCTTCAACTAATCTGGCTTCTCTGATTGCTTGCTCAGCATAAAGATTGAATAAGTATAGTGAGAGGATACAGTCCAATCGCCCACCTTTCCTGATTTTAAACCATGCAATAGTCTGACAAAGAAATAGAATCTATTAAAAATATATACAGTAGAAATCATGTACACATAGGGCAATTCCTGCAGAAGACCTCTTCTGCTACAAGGCTCCCTTTTCCACAGTTTTCTGCAAAACAATATTAGTTTGGCTTTTCATGGTGCTGGTTTCTTTTATAAAAACAAACACTCTTTTCAGAATTGTGTTGGTTAGCAAAAAGCATGTACTACTGTAGGTCTTTTGTAAGAAAGCAAAGTAGTGTAAATGGACTTTTCTAAAAATGGGGGATACTAGTATCAGACCTACAAATATAAAACTCTATGCTAACCCCTATGCTAATTTATGTTTTGAACTTTCTAATGCATTTGGGCTGCTAACTGAAAAATCAACAGTTCAAAACTACCAGATGATCTGCTGGAGAAAGACGAGGCTTCCTACTCCTGTAAAGATTTATAGTCTCAGAAACCCACAAGGGCAGTTCTACACTGTCCTGTAGGGTCACCAGGAGTTCGAATCGATTCCATGTCACAGGGGCTTTTCTTAAATGCACTTCAGGCAGAACTGAGTTGGCGTTATCATCCAATTACATTAACATTTCCAAGCACATGGCTTTGTCATAGCCTGTTACAAGCACACACTGATCTTTTCCTTGCCACTGGTGTTTTTATAGTCCCTGAATTTGCCAAGTTTTCTGGTGTTTTAGCTACAATATTGGGGTAACTAGTAATTATGGACCTATATCAATTACTTGCTTGAGAATTAAATAGTAAGTACGTGAAAAGGAGAAAAATTGATTGATTTTTCACACAGTTACTAATGTTGTAATTTAATGTAGAAAGATTTTACAAAAGCAATTCTGTTTTTAGTATTAATATAATTTAAGAAGGATTACAGTTAAACAGTTTGCAACTGTATGTTTTTTATATGATCAAAATTGATAATAAGTTTTACTAATGATTCTGTATGATCTAGTGGGGGCTGGGGATGACACTAGGAACGAATACACTGGGTGGCACCAACCCTAGTGATGTCACTGCCCTAAGATATGCCACATCAAGGGACTAAACGCCAACTAATTAAACTCAATATGTCCAGAGTACAATTTGAACAATTTATTCTGCTGACGAGGAGCCCTGCTGGTGTAGTGGTCATGCGTTGGGCAAACTCAGCAGTTAGAAATCGCCAGCCACTCCACAGGAGAAGGGGCTTTCTGCTCCCGAAAAGAGTGAGTCTTGGAAACACACAGGGACACTTCTACCCTTTCTTATAGGGTTGCTACGAGTTGGTATCCAAACCCATAGGGTGTCTATGAGTTGGTATCAATTCGATAGCTGTGTGTTTTGTTTTGTTTGTTTGTTGTATTATACTGATGAGATGCTGGTTTTATGTATAATGGCATCAAATTTGGAATCACAGTTTCAGGTTTGAACACTAGTTATAAAACTTACTACTATTTGTGAGGAGGAGGAGGAGCAAGATGGCACCCAAGTCACATCCAAGGGAGGGACTCCGCAGAGACCAGCACAGAGGGACCACAGAGAAGGATATCCTACACTTCCAGGCAGCGTAAGTCTCAGCATAAAGATAAGTAGACACAACTTTATCAAAATAAAAGAACAGCCATGCCTACCAATAGATTTCTCTTTGTCATTAGCATTGGTACAGCCTAGACCAGTGCAGCTCCCCAACACTCCTGACTAATTTTTCCCAGTGCCAGAGCTAGTTAGGGTGGCTGAATAGTTGAATGGCAAAGACATAGCTCTGACTGACCAGCCTGAGGAGGATATAGGCACAAATAGGCTTAGCTCTCTACTTGGCTCAAGCGTAGGGAACTCTGTTCAGACCCCCTCACAACCCTACTTCCCCGATAGCAGGGACAGCACAACCTACCAAGTAGCCCATGGGAGTAATGCTACAGAACTGTCTGGGCCAGTCATAAACAGCGAATAAGCTAACTCTCCACATAAGCTGGGGGAGCTCCAGCACAACTCAGCAAAACAAATGACCC
>NW_022107407.1:15870574-15878291 GCF_000313985.2 Echinops telfairi | reverse complement strand
CCCAGCCATTAGCAAGTATTAGCATAAAAATACAAGTAGAAACTGCACCCAGGATTTTATGAAGTACAGACAGGGAATTTCTGTTTGAAGCAAGGACCATAAAAAGTCTCAGGGTCCATAGGCTACTCTTGGCTGAGGTACTGGGTAGACTGAGCAATCCAACAGCTATCCCATGACACAAGTCCCTGGCCAGCACTCCAAGCCATTGAGATAATAAGCATCCCTCCCTCCTAGACCACCTAGGTAGGTGGCAGTAATGGACCCCACTCCCCCACCCATACATGGTCCACAATTTACTACTCAAAACTGATTGAGTATAAAGAAAATAAGGGTGGGGGAAAAAATCCTGAGACAAAGGAATACAATAACACAGAAGTCAAAACTTTTGGGACATAACAAAGCATTAATCAAAGGCCAATTTATAGCAATCAACACACATGAAAAATAGGAGAAATCCAAATTCAATACCCTAACACAACACCTGCAAGAACTGGAAAAAGGACAACAACATGAGCCCTCCAATAAAAGAAGGAAAGAAATCATAAGGATCAAAGCAGAAATAAATGATATGGAAAGCACCAAAAAAAGAAGAAAGGGAAAAAATGAACAAAACAAACAACTGGTTCTTTCTTCCTCCCCGTACTTTTATTGGGGGCTCTTACAGCTCTTATCACAATCCATACATTCCTCCAGTGTCTCAAGCAAATTTGCACATATGCTGCCATCATCATTTTCAAGGCATTCTTTTCCCACTTGAGCCCCTGATATCAGCTCCCCATTTCTTCCTCCTCCCTCCCCCTCATGAATGCTTGATAAGTTATAGATTATTATTGTCATATCTTACATCATCCTCTGTCGCCCCTCACCCACTTTCCTGTTATTCGTCCCCCTGGGACGGGGTTCTAGGCTGATCCTTGTGATCGATTCCCCTTTGCTCCCCCAACCCTCCCCTAATCCTTCTGGTATCTGTACTCTCATTGTTGGCTCTGAGAGATTTATCTATCCTGGATTCCCAGTGTTGCAGGCTCTTGTCTATAGCAGTATGCATGCTCTGGTCTAATCCAAATAGTAAGATAGAATTGAGGTCATAATAGTGGGGTGAAGGAAACACCAAAGAGCTAGAGGAAAGTTGTGTGTTTCATCGGTGTTATACTGCACCCTGACTGGCTCATCTCTTCCTCATGACCCCTCTGTGAGGGAATGTCCAATTGTCTACAGATGGGATTTGGGTCTCCACTCCAAACCGAACTCCCATTCACATTGGGTATGATTTTATTGTGGGTCTTAGATGTCTGATACCTGATCCCATCAACACCTTATGATCACATGTGCTTCTTCCATGTGGGCTTTGTTGCTTCTGAGCTAGATGGCTGCTTGTTTATTTTCAAGCCTTTAAGACCCCAGACACTATATCTTTTGATAGCCAGGCACCATCAGCTTTCTTTACCACATTTGCTTATGCACCCTTTTTGTCTTCAGCGATTGTGTGGGGAAGGTGAGCATCACAGAATTCTAGATTGTTAGAACAAAGTGTTCTTGTGTTAAGAGTGTACTTGAGTGGAGGCCCAATGTCCATCTGCAACCGTAATTCTTAATATATAGATATGAGTACATACTTCTATTCCCCTCATTATATATATATTTACATATGTACATGGCTGTATTTAGACTTCTATAAATGTCTTTTGCCTCCTAGTTCTTTCCTCTATTTCCTTTTACTTTCCTCTTGTTCCACCATCATGTTTGGCCATCATTCAGATTTAGCAATTCTTTGCTGCTACATTGCCCTTGATTAAGCCCCACTAGGCATCCTATGCCCTTCTGTCCATTGATTTTAGTTCACTTGTTGTTCCCTTATTCCTGGGTTGGTTCCCCACCCCCTTCCTTTCTCCCACCTCCCCTTCTCCCATGTCCCCCCCCACCCCCAACCATTGGTCCCATTCTTTTCATCTCCAAATTATTTATCCTGCCTATCTTATCTAGATAGACATGCAGATACATTACTAAGTGCAAAAACTAGGCAAAGCTAAATGAAATAACAAAGGAAGTCAAAACCAACAAAACAATAACAACAACCAAAAACAGAACAAAAAACAAAAACAAAATAAAATTAACAAAAAGAAAGCCACTGACAAAAATGGAAAAGCCTATAAATAGTTCAAGGTCTGTTGAACTATTTTCCAGTTGTTTTCCAGTTGAGTTTAATGGTGTGCCACACTCTGCCTCCAAAGGCTATTTTTGGTATTCCCTGGGGATTTCAGCACTTTGCTCCCCTTGCTGCTGTACTGCATGTCCTAAGTGTTTTGCCCCAGCATGTTGGGGTCAGATTGTGCACTATTCCTGCACTGTGTCTCCAGTGTTGTTGTCCTCCACAATGCTAAGGTTTTGTGAGGGACGTCGTGTCTCCTGGTGGTGCTGGCCCTAGTGTCCTCTCTGGGCATTGTCTGCTCTGAGCAGGAATATCGTCCTTGGGGCTTGGTGGGCCAGGAAGTCCTCTTCTCCCTCCCCTTCCCTTTTCTTTTCTCCCTTGTGCTCTAATCTGATGACCCCTTTCCCCAAGCTGTAGCCTCAGTGCTGTCCCTGAGGGGGTGGGGGGTGTCCACATAGTTGGGATTTGGGTCGGGTCCACAGCCTTTCTATTGGTTCCCTGGTACATACCGGTATGTTCCATTCACGTCTTGGTGCATAGGTTTGAAGCCTGGTCTCTCTCTCCCTCTCCTGGGGAGATACAGATAATACCCTCCCCTTGGGTGGGTTAGTGCCCTGCTCTCTTCCCCTACCCATGTCTTTTTTTCTTCTCTTTCTCTCCCCCTCTTATATAGTTGGCTGCCGTATGTATCCCTAGATTGGGTTTGACCCCTGCCATATTTGCTGGATCTCACCCCAGGGATGTATGTATATAGTAGCTTTTCCCCTATGCCTCGTTTTGTTTTCACTTATTTACTTATTTTTTTGTTTTTGCTCTTTCAAGATTACCTCAGTGGACTCATGTTGTATTTGTCCTTTTGTGCTTGGCTTACTTCTTCCCATGTGACAATGTGCTTCATGTGTTCATTGCTGCTTTTTAGGGATGGCTAATACTCTATTGTATGTATGTACCACAGTTTTTTTGATCCATTCATCTGTTGATGGAAATTTTGGTTGTTTCCAGTTCCTTGCAATTGTGAACTGTGCCTTAATGAACATTGGAGCACAGATGTCTGGCCGTGATTTGTTTCGTGCCTTTTCTGGGTTTATGCCCAGTAGTGGGATTGTTGGGTTGTATGGTAGCTCAATTTCCATCTGTTTTAGATATTGCCAAATCGATTTTCATAATGGCTGTATGTAGCTACAGGTCCACCAGCAGTGGATGAGAGTTCCTATCTCCCCACAGCTCCTCCAACACTTTTTACTTTCTGAATTTTTGAATTGGACTATTTTGAGAGTGTTAGGTGGTATCTCACAGTTGTTTTAACTTGCATTTCTCTTATGGCTAATGATCAGGAACATTGTCTCATATGTTTATTGGCCATTTGGATTTCTACTCTTGTGAAACTTCTCTTCAGGTCCTTTGCCCACCTCCTTAGTGGGCAGTTAGTTTTTTTTCATATTGTTAGCTTGCAAAGTATTGTAGATTTTAGTAATAAGACCTTTGTCTGATGTGCCATTGCTAAAGATGTTTTCCCAATCAGTGGGCTCTATTATTCTCTTGGTGAACTTTTCGATGTCCACAGGTGATTTATCTTCAGTATATCCCACTTGTCAAGTTGTGACTCCTCTGTATTAGTATCCTTCCCTATTTCCAATAGCCTATGTAATTCCCGTGCCAAGGTTCTCAGATTTGTTCCAATTCCCTCATTAATGGCCCTAATAGTTTGGGGTCTTACCTCGAGGTCTGTGATCAACCTTAACTTTATTCTTGTGCATGGAGTGAAGTAAGGCACTTGCTTCATTTTTCTGCAGGTAGATATCCATTTTTTCCAGCATCACTTATTGAAGAGGGCATCCGCTTTCCATTTGATGTTTTTGGGGCTCCTTATCAAAAATCAGTTGTCTGTATGCTGATGTTTTTATTTCTGGGTTTTCAGCTCTTTTCTATTGGTCTGAATATCTGTTGTTATACCAGTACCATACTGTTTTGACCACTGTGGCTGTATAATAGATGCTAAAGTCAGGTAGAGCAAGCTCTCCACTTTGTCCTGCTTCTTGAGAAGTTCTCAGCTAATTCTGGGCTTCTTCCCCCTCCCTGTGAAGTTGGTAATCAGTTTTTCCCAATTCTTTGAAGAAGGATGATCGTCTTCGTATTGGGATTGCATTAAACTTATAAAGTGCCTTGGATAGAACTGACATCTTTACTATATTGAGTCTTCCAATCCATGAGCATGAGATATTCTTCCATTTGTTGAGGTCACTCTTGGTGTCTTGTAATAGTGTTCTGTAGTTTTCTTTGTACAAATCTTTTGGGTTTTTCTGGTCAGGTATATCCCTAGATATTTCAGTTTGTGTTTGGCTATTGTAAAGGGTACTACCTTTTTAATCGCCTTTTCTGTGATCTTGTCTGATGTGTATAGCAGTCTGATAGACTTCTGTTTGTTGATCTTGTATCCTGCCACTCTGCCATATTCCTCTATCACTTCCACACTCTCCTTGTGGAGTTTAGGGGATCTTCAATGTATAAAATCATATCGTCTGTGAATAATGACAGTTTCCCCTCTTCCTTCCCCAGATGAATACCTTTGATGTCTTTTCTTTGTCTTATGTTGTTAGTTAGGACCTCTGAAACTTGTTCTTTCAAATAATAACAAAATAGACCAGTGTGTTAGTCTGGGTACTTTAGATAAACAAAACCACAGAAACTCATGTATAAGAGAGAGTTTTATGTACAGGTTAAGTGTGCATCAAGAAAACATCCCAACCCAGTGCTGCCTAAGTTCACAAGTCCAACCCATATGTCCGACACCAATCCACAAAGTCCTCCTCCATCTCACAAAATACACACCTTGACGCCAACTGTAGGAAGAAAGTGGAGTCAGTGAATGTGTAAGCTTCTCAGTTCTGGCAGGGGTCTCCACATGGCTGCTCCAGCACCCAGGCTGCATCGGAATAGGTCCATGTGGCTTCTCCTTGCAGGAGTGAGTCTTGCAGGAAGTGAGTCTTGCCAGCTGAAGCGGGGAACTGGCTAAGGCAGCTGCATCCTGGTCTGACCATTGGCGAGCAAGAGACCCGAGAACTAGAAAGGCGAGGCTCACTGAGCCATTTATCCCACTGGCCTTTAATTGTCCCCTTATGTGTTTAGCGGCCAGGTTGGCACAATAAACTAACTACCTCAACCAGCAAACCTAACAATAGGAAAAAAGAAAAGATGCAAATACCCGAAATAAGAGATGAAGAGGGAGGCACTACAACTGATCCAAATGAAATAAAAATAATAACACACTACTATGAAAAACTGTATTCAAACATATTTGACAATCTAGAAGAAATGGACAGATAACTAGAAATACATAATCCACTCAAACTAATGCAGATAGATACTGAAAAACTCAGCAGTTCCATAACAAAAGAATAAATAGAGCAGGTCATTAAGAAACTTCCAACCAAGAAAAGTCCAGGACCCAATGGTTTTGCAGGAGAATTCTGCCAAAGACTCAGAGAAGATCTGACTCCAATATTCAAAGAAAGTACACAAACTATTCAAGGAAGTACAAAACAACAACAAACTTCCAAACTCATTCTATGAAGCAAGCATAACACTGCTACCAAAACCAGGCAAAGACACCCCAAAGCTGGAAAATTATAGACCAATATCCCTCATGGACATAGAAAAAAAATCCTCCACACAATTCTGGCCAATATAATCCAACATCACATATAAAAAATAACAATTGACTATGAACAAGTGGGATTTATTCCAGGGATGCAGGGATGGTTCAAAATTAGAAAAACAATCAATGTAGTCCACTACATAAACAAAGCAAAGAATAAAAGCCACATAATTATATCAATAGGTGCAGAAAAGGCATTTGACAATATTCAACATCATTTAAAAAAATCAAAACACTCTTGAGAAACGATGTACAAATGAGCTTTACACAATTGATGTGTGTATGGATTGGAATAACAGTTGTATGAGCCCCTAATAAAATGTTAAAAAAGAAAAAAAAATCAAAACACTCAACAAAATAGGAATAGAAGGGAAATTCCTCAACATAATAAAAACCATATACCCAAAACCAACAACTGACATCACAGTCAATGGGGAAAAACTAGAAACCTTTCTACTGAAAACAGTATGCATGTCTTCTATCCCCACTCTTATTCAACACTGTACTGGAAGTTTTAGCTAGAGCCATAAGACGACAAAAAGAAATCAAGGTAATACAAGTAGGCAGAGAAGAAGTGAAACTCACTATTTGCAAATGATATGACCCTGTAGAGAGAAAACCCAAAAGTCTTCACAAAATGCCTACTGGAAACAATACAGGGATTTGGCAAGGTAGCAGGATACAAAATTTGCTACCAGAAATAAATCAGATTCCTGTATACCAACAAAGAGAGCTATGCAAAAGACTTTAAGAAAATAATACTATTCACAATAACCACACAAAGCTGAAATACATAGGAATAAACCCAAGTAAAGAAACAAAAGATATACAGAGAAAACTACAGAAAATTATTACAAGAAATCAAAAAAGACCTACACTGATGGAACAAAACCCTATGCACATGGTTAGGCAGATTTAATGTTGTGGAAATATCAATACTACCTAAAACAATTTACAGATACAAAGTAATCCCAATTCAAATCACAAATACATTCTTTAAAGAAATGGAAAAACGAATTATCAATTACATATGGACAGGCAAAAGACCCAAGATAATCAAAAACTTCTTTAAAAGAAGAACCAAGTGGGAGGCTGTGTTAGTCCATGTAGACTAAAAAAATAAATCAAAGAAGACACACACACACACAACACATAGCTTTATATGAAAGAGTAATTATATATTAAGAAAGCATCCCAGCCCAGGCCAGAACTAGGCATCACCCTACATGATCTAAAAACCTACTACATAGCCATAGTAATCCAAACAGCCTGGTACTGGTACGAGAGATATATAAACCAATGGATCAGAACAAAGAACCCAGACATAAATACATCAGCCTATAGGCAACTAATCTTTGACAAAGGACTCATAAATATCCAATGGATAGGGAGATAGTGGTTGATGTAAGATATGAAAATAATAATCATTTATTAATTATTCAGAGGTCACAGGGAGGGAAAAAAGAAGAGTTGATACCAAGGGCTCAATAGAAAGTAAATGTCTAGAAAATAATGATGGCAATATATTTACAAATTTGCTTGATATAATTGATGTATGGATTGTTATAAAAGCTGTAAGAGCCCCAATAAAATGATCTTTTAATTTAAAATATATACATATCCAGTGGAATAAAACAGCCTCTTCAATGGTGTTGGACAAAATGGATTTCCATATGCATAAGAATGAAGGACGGACTAAAGAACTAAATGGAAACCCCAGAGCTATCAGAATCATCAATGAGAAAACTTGAAAAACTGAAAGGCCATATTTCAGGGCATACATAGACTACCAAATATAATGAGGCAGCACGCACAGCAAAGGACAAGATAGACAACTGGAACATGCTGAAAATACACCACTTATCCACAAAAAAGACCATCAGGAGAGTAAAACAAGAGCCCACAGATTGGGG
>NW_022107407.1:15837359-15870474 GCF_000313985.2 Echinops telfairi | reverse complement strand
GGGGGGATTTAACAATGACACATTAGACAAGGGTCTAATTATCTAATTATACCGAAATCCCATACAATCCAGTAATACCACTATTAGGCATATACCCCAAAGAAATAAGAAACACACCATGAATGTGTGCTCTCCCATGTTTATAGCCACATAGTTCTCAAAGCAAGAAACTGGAATCAGCCTGAATGCCCAAGTTTAAGAATGGATAAAGGAACTAGGGTACATACACCAGATGGAAGACTGCATCCCTCAAAAACAGTGATGAAAGCATGAAAGAGTTTGACATGAAAGGACCTGGAAATCACTTTGTAGAGTCAAGTTAGCCAATCATAAAAGGACAAATATTGTATGACTTCACTAATAGAAGGAGAAACACCAGTTAAGCAATCTTAGAGACCAATTCCCAAACAAAGGGATAGAAAGTCTGCATACTAGCTGTGAGCCATACATCATGCCCCTTACACACACTTCATGAGAACCACCTCGAAAGAGGAGACCGCACATTGGCTGGAGTCACTCCTTCAGGAAGGGGGAAAGGGGAGAAGACCATCCAGACCATGCTGTACAACACTGAGACAGGCTCTGACAAATCCACAGGCCCTCCACAGGACTGAGAGGAGAACCTCACTGGAACATCAAGTTCAGACCAGGGGTGGGGAGCATCCACCTTTCAGAGGAGGCACTGACATTTCCGTTGGTGGGTATGGTGGGTACATGGGGAGGAGCAACCTTACATCGGGAATGAATGATGCTAAAGGCTCAAATAGTTCTCTCTTGTTCCACAACAGAAATTTCTTCTCTGACTTTTTAAATATTGCTGGAGACCTTTTCTTTCTTACTCTTCATTTTCATCTTGATATTATTGTGATAGTTACATGATTTCATGTCAACTTGAAGATACACAAAAGTGTAGGGGTGGAGGTTAGCCTGTCAATCAGGCCACAGCCTGGTGGGGTCTCCTTGTGGGTGTGGCCTTCTCATAAGCAGAACCATGGGAACCTCACCCCTCTCTCCTTGTCTTCACCATCCTGCTGGCTGACCCTGATTGCTGTGAGAGCCACCTCCATTGGATCCACACGACTTTGCACCCACCGGCCCGTGAGCTTCCTGCATTTTGCATCATGGCATGTGCTGTGTGAGACTGAAGAGGGACTTATGGATTAGTATCGGACTTAGGGACATGAGTTGGACTGGGCTGGGATGTTTTCCTGATAAATAAAGCTTCTTGGTATAAAGCATATATGCGTGTCTCTGGATTTGTTTCTCTAGTCAACCTGGCCTAATACATTTTTTTTTCTTTCTGTTTCATTTCATTTTTTCTTTATTATTTCAGTTAGATTTCCTAGTTTACGAAGAGCAGAAGGACAATAACTGGTGCCATCCTTTATTGGGGACAAGGGGTGGAGACGGTCAGGTGAATTAAGGAGAAAATAATGAATGCAGGAGTGGGCAGTCGCATTAGAATTGATTGTGATAATGTATATACAACTCTTTTTTAAAGAGTTAACTATGGAAGTGTATGATATGTGAATTTTATATCAAGAAAGCTACTTTAAAAAAAAGAAACCAAGCTTGACCAACGGTTACCCCGGGTGTAAGAGAAACAGTTTTTGCTTAGGGGACATTAAGTTTATGTAAATGGTGGTGGAATCATTTGGGAAAGGCTAGCAATAATAGTTACATAACAAAAAGAGTATAATCAATGGCACTGAATTATAAATGTAGAAGTTCTTGAATTGGAGGATGTTTTGTTGTGTATATTTTTGTCACAATTAAAAATAATAATTACAGTAATAATGATACCAGGAAGAAGAAAATGTTCTAAAATTCATTTTGTTAATGATTATATAACTCTTCATGATATGATTGAACCATTGAATTGTATAATGTGTGGAAGAAGTGCCAATAAGTTTGTAAAAAAAAGTTCATGAAAAATGTAATTAAAAAATAAAGGAATTTTTCTAGGAACATTTTGTAGCCTCCTAATAGAAGTAGATATATATATATATTTTTTTTTAGAAGTAGATATTTTACAAAAAATTTTTAATTCTTTGTGGGATAACAACAACAACTTACTATTTATTTAACCTCGGAAAGTCATTTAATGTACATGTGCATCAAATTCTTCATCAGTTAAATGGCAATAAAAATCAGTAACATACAAAATCAGAAAAAATGCGACTACTAGGGCTCCAGGTTATACATGTACCGGTTTGTTCCAAACAAAACATGTTCAAACATGTCTCTGTGATTTGTGGATGACTGCAGAAAAGTTCTCTCATTTATCTTAGTTTCATTAGCATGCTTTCAAAAACAAGTCGTCCTATCAAAATATTGACTCTTGGGGGCCAGTTAAATCTAGGCAGAGAGATCATCTCAGGAGGTTGTGGGCAACTGCGTTTTAGAATTCCAAAGGGTAATCTCAACCGGCGTTGTGGAAGGACCCAGGACAATCATGAACGTGTTAACAAACTTGGAAATCGCATCGATGAGAAACAGGTCAGGAACAGTTGCCCTGAAGAGCTATTCAATGAGAACTTCGTTGGAAAACCTTACCCCCCCCCCAACCCCAGCAACGCTACAGCCTGGTCCTGCCCATCAGACTTCTTTCTCCCCTCTCCCCGCCACCCGCTTTCCCGAAACTCAAAGAACATTTCAAAGGAATAGGATTTGAGTCACGTGAGGATGCAAAAGCTGCCATTTCGATGTGGCATAGAGCGCAGAATTCTCTGGGGAGGTGAACAAACTCTTCAGAAATGTACAGAGCTAGATATGTATTTGTTTAAATTCGGAGCATCTGGTTTGCAGAAGGCTTTGGAGGACAGTGAATACCCAAAATCCACTTGCAGAGTCCCCATGTGGATGAAGCTTCCAGCGGCTCTCCTGAGACCATTGACAAGGGATGTGAGTAGCTTTGCCCTCAGGCAGAATACAGTGGAAAGTGTAGTAATGCAGATATAGCCAGATTATTTTTATATAAATACTTTTATTGGGGGCTCTTACAGTTCTTATCACAATCCATATATACATCCATTGTGTCAAGCACATTTGTACATATGTTGCCCTCATCATTCTCAAAACATTTTCTTTCCACTTGAGCCCTTGAGATCAGATCCTCTTTGCTTTCCCTCTGGACTCCAGTTGAAATTTGTTCTAGTTTTCATTCTTGTTTTATTTTGGATTGAGGTTTTTGGTTTTTTTCATTTAAATTTTTTTCTTTTGATTTAAAAAAATACCATTTTATTGGGGGCTCGTACAACTACTATCACAATCCATACACCCATCCATTGTGTCCAGCACATTTATTTTTATTGCCCTCATCATTCTCAAAACATTTGCTTTCTACTTGAGCTCCTCATTTCCCCCCCCCCTCCCGGTGCCGTGGTGAAAATTTTTCATTTTCTTTATATGAACCTCTCACTGCCATTAAGTCCACTCTGACTCATAGAGAGCCAGTAGGGAGGGGGACGCCCTGTGGGTTTCCAAGACGATGTTAGCTTTCTTGAGTGGGTAATACCACGCCGAAAGAATTCACGCTGAAGCCCGTTTTGTAATTCAAGTGGGTTTTTATGAAGGACAAGTTTCAGGTTTCACAGTCTCACAAGGGTTCACAACTGGGCACAAGCAACCTCATGAAAAAGAGCACACACGTGTGGAACTGGGCGGGGGGGCGGATCCCAGGGACTGAGGGGTCAAGGGAGCAAGGGGCAAGAGGGCAAGGAGGCCTGAGAGTGAGGGGACCAGAGAAGCTATGGGCCCTGAGTAGGCCCAGAGAGAGGGGTAGTGGGGAGGCACGCCCAGGTGGCAACTGTGTTCCCACCCTCCATCCGAGCTGCTACTGACCAGGAGCAGGGTAGGAGAACGTAAGAGTCCCAGCGCATGCTCCCTGCCTTCAATGCAGCCCACCCCCTGGCTGGGGGAAGTCGTGGTTGATGGTATTGGTTGACCCCATTGGCTCGGTTAAGCCCACCTGGTCCTAGTTTGGCCCCCAGGTGTACTTCTCACCTGGCTGGGGGTGGGTGGGGGTGGGGGCTTGAGTATGAGCGTGCTCCGTTTGGGGGTCTTCTCATCATAGGTGGTCTAATGGTTGCCTGATTTCTTTCCAACCTCCCTTATGGGGGCCTTTGCAGGCATGGGAGGGACAACCCCCCTGTCCCTAAACCTAGGTAGCTAACAATAATTATTTATGGGAGTAGAAGGCCCCATCTCTCCCTGAGGAGCAGCTGGTGGTTTTGAACTGCTGACCTATGGTTAACAGCTCAAGGCATAATCACTATGCCACCAGGGTTCCCAGGACAGTTAAAGCTACAGCGTCAGGAAGTAGGTTAATCTGGCAGGGGAGGTTGGGGGAACACTGGGAGCTAAAATAATGAGCACAAGAAGAAAATGTTCTACAATTGATTGTGGTGATGATGGCACAACTCTTTTTAAAAAGATTTAAATGATTGAATTTATGGTATGTTAACTATGTCATTAAAACCGGTAAAAAGGTAGAGCGCTAAATGCAGGACACCAAGAAATAATCCACATTTTGATATTTTTATTTAATTAAAAAAAGTTTTGTAGCAATATATATATATTTATTGTTTGTTTGTTTTTTCACCTTCCCTGATATATACAAAGGGCTCAAAACAAAATCTGGTAGCTAAAAAGTTTTCGATAAATGTTAGCTACGATGCTCTTTTCTAGCTGTTCCATTTCCGTCCCTTCCCACGATGAACTTCTCAAGGATGCAGGAATAACGTCTAGGAATAAGGAGCCCTGGTGGCATCGTGGGTTATGGGCTGGGCTGCTAGAAGTCAGGTTCAAGCCCACTGGCCACTGGAAGGGAGCAGGATGAGGCCATCCCCTCCCCTAAAGATTATAACCTCAGAAACCTTTAGGGAGCAGTTCTGTTTGGTCCTATAGGTCACTTTGAATCAGAGTTGATTTGAGAGCAGGCTTTTTTTTTTTTTTTTGTAACATCTAGGAAGAGTCCCAGTAGGAGCCCTGGTGGGCAGTAGGCATGCTTTGGGCCGCTAACTACAAGGTCAGCAGTTCAAAACCACCAGCTACACCTTGGGAAAAAGACTGGGCTTCCAACTCCCCTAAACAGCTACAATCTTGGAAACACAGAGGACAGACAGTTCTACCCTTACAGGATAGCGATGAGTTAGCATCGACTTCTGGCAGTGAATGTGGTTTGGTGGAAAGAAGTCCCTGAATGGCATAGGTATCACACTCAGCTGTTACCTGAAAGGTTGGAGCTTTGAGTCTACCTAGGGGTGCCTTGGAAGAAAGGCCAGGTGATCTACTTTAGGGAAAAAATCAGTCACCGAAATTACTATGAAGTGTAGTTCTACTCTGACATACACAAGGTCACCGTGAATCAGAATTAACTTGACAGCAACCAGGCAACTGTTGTTTTCTTTTAACATCTGGGATCCATTTCAAAATCTATAAACATAAAACAATGTAATGATAAAGAATAGAAATGGGTGTTACAACTGTCATCCTTATACAGAAGCATGTATTGAATACATTTGCTTTCGATTTAGTAATTTTTGAAAAAAGTAGATTCAATAAGACAAAATAAATATTACTTGAAAAGCAACTTTATGTTTAAGCTGGCTTATTAGATGGATTTTTAAATTTACAAAAAAAAAACCCACCCCAACATGATTTTGGTTAGTGTTCCAGCAATATCCTGTGGTTTGCTCTGATTTTGAGGTGGAAATTCTCCTGGTCCCTGCCTCCTGTGGTTTGTGCTCTTGTGTGAAACTTGAGGACACACTGGGAACAGGAATTGTCCTTCTGGAGTACTAGGTGCTGAGATCCTGAAGAATAAATAGACCAGAGTCACTCTGGGAGACACAGACTTTATTGTTTATGGGAAAGTTACTTAGGGGGCGCAGGACTGTGACCCTGGTGGGCGGCTGCTTTAACATGGCCTTGGTGATAATGGGTTCTTGGTGGTCAACTCTGGTGCTATGCCTTGAATGTGAGGGGTAGTCTGGGAGTTGGCCAAGGACAGACACCTGGGGATGCTCATTTTCCCTACAGATCCCCTCCTCTTGAACGTGAGGTCGGTAAGTGTCGCTAGCTCTAACTAACAGTATACGGCAAAAATGATGGACTATTTGATTATATGATTATTTGATTATGCTGCTAAGAATGTAGGGCTCATTTTGCTGGAGTCTCTCAGCACTTTGCTAGCTTTGAGAAAGCAAGTGGGTATGTTGGGAATCCCAGGTAGCCAGAAGCCATATGTAGCCTCTTGGGAGCAGAGAGCGGCCTTCAACCAACATTCAGCAAAAGCCCAAGAAACTGAATTTTGCAACAACCAAAGTGCAGTCAGAAGCATTTTCTTTCCTAGGTTGCAGCTTGGTCCGTATCTTGATTGCAGTTTTGCCTAAGACCCTAAACAGAGGCCCCACTAAAACCATGCCCAGATCCTGCAAGACAGCTGATGCATATTACCACTGTTTGCAGTCACACTGTCATATGGCAAGAGATGACGAATATACAACTGTCATGAGATTAGGGCCATGTCTTTGAGTTTCCTTATATACAAGAAACTTGTTATTAGGGAGTGATGTTTGCTACTTAATAAAATTTCCTTAGTAGGTAAGTTGTACTTAACCATATTGGAAGACAATTTTCCATATCTCTGCATTTGGGTGGGGGGATTGGGGGAGGCAGGGGCAGGGGTAGAGCCAGAATAGTAAATAAAATTGTAAACGAAGTTGCCTGTGAATCTCTTGAATGAAAATTTAGGTCTTGTCGTTCTTCTCTCTCAGCACATGGTGTCACTCCTCCATCAGCCTCAAGCACCGACCCTGCACAGTAAAGTCCATCCTTGGAGCTAGTGAGGCGTGAAGCATGGCTAAGGAGAGCCTGACAGTACAGGGATGGTAGAGAGCACTTCCTGCGTGCTGACTGTTTCATTACCTACGTGGTCATTGCATTCAGGGACAGTTGCTTAGTGCCATGGTCGCTTACTCAGTTCTAATCAGCAACATATTCGCTGCAGTACAAAAACATTCACGATAGTCACCATTTCAAGTTTTGCTGCCTATTAATTTAGCAAGTAGAACAATAGCAAGGGGCCCTGGGACTTAAAAGAGCAAAGTATTGCTGGCAGGGGGGAATTACCCAATAAGTAAGGTAAACATGGGCTTACTTGAGCTTACTTATTAATCTGTCGTGAACAATTTCACATGTCACCACAGGCAAGATTCTGCTTCAGGAAGGCAGACATCTATCTGTTTCTCTCCCAACCCCACAGAACCTTCCTACAGAATCCAAGTCTCTTTTCAAATTTACCAGCCCTGACAAGGAAGAAGTACCCAGTAAGCAAGGTAAGCATGGGCTTATGCATGTTACTGACATCAAACACGTGGCGAAACACATGTGAAATTGTTCATCGTAAGCCCATGCTCACGTTGCATACTGGGTAATCCACCTCTGTTTGGTGGTAAACATAAAAACTGAGAAAAATTGATACAAATGGTATTTATTAATCAAACTAACCTCCTGAGTATCTCTGTCAGAGAAATGGTTAAGTTTCATTATTAGTAGTCTTCATATGCCAACTCTCAATTTTGTCTTTCATTAAGCTATCTAACATTGTTGGAGTTTTCTTTGGGGAAGTGGGTTATTGAAATCTCTCATGTTGAAGAATGGGACACATTTCATTTCATATATTTCATATCTCTACATTTTCATTAATACCCAGAAGCACACAAAGCAATAGGCATTTAGGTAGCTTGATAAAGGAATAAAGTACCACAGACTGCTAACAGGACAAACAAATCTGTCCTTGATTAAGTACAGCTAGAGTGCTCCTTAGAGGCAAGGATGGCAAGACTTACATACTTTGGACATATTGTCAGGAGAAACCAGTCCCTGGAGAAGGACATCATGCTTCATGAGTGGAGGGGCAGTGAGGGAGAGGAAGACCCTCAAGGAGATGGAGTGACACTGTGGCAGCAACAATGGACTCAAGCATTGGAACAATTTTAAGGACCGGGCAAGACCATGCAGTGCTTCATTCTATTGTACGTAGGGTCGCTATTTTGAACAATGCCCCAAGTCATATTTTAAAAAGAGTTTCTGTTCATTTTCTTGAATAAATAACATGGGCACTACTTAACCGAACCCAGGCAATCCTAAGAAATATGCAGTTTCAGTTTTATTAACCGGTATAATACCCCCCATGATTGAATATTTCATTCTGAAATAAATATGTTCAGGACTATGCATTGCTGACCTTCTATAAGAGTTTCCCAGGCAGTTTCTGACAGACTCATCTTTCTCCCCTAGAGCAGCTGGTGGGTTTGAACTTCTGACATTGCAATTAGCAGTCCATCACCTAGCCCGCAGTCACCAGGACTCGGTATATTCAGGGCCATACATGCTAATTCACTAATGATTTGAAGTATAAGGGGAGGTCCTTTTTTCTTCCCCAACACTAGTGAACTGGATTGTTCAAATCCCTTTGCTACATATTTTTACCTAGGTCAGGGAAAGTAATGGTGGCTGGGGGGCAAGTAGCAGATGGATAATATCCTAGCATGAAATAGGAAAAATATATTTACTCAAGGGCACCAGCTCTCCCTAGTGATTTTGTTGCTGGTTTGCCAAGGGGTCTGGGAGAGCCTGTCCATGTTACAGCCAAAGACAGAGACCAGGTTGATTCGAGAAATTCTAACTCTATTTCTGCCAGTGCTGACAGAAGGAAACAGTTGGATATGCTGCCTCCAAAATGATTCAAAATCATGCAATTTACATGCCTTAAACTATATGATAAGAAACAGGCTTTCCAATAGTCCCAGGAGGTAATTAACAAGTTTTACAATAACCAGAGGACTTCCAAGGAATGGGACAAAAGGGATCTAGGTTCAGAGGAAAACAGTTAACATTTCCCCTAAGGAATTCACACCATCAATTGCTATCTTCCTTACTCCAAGAAAATGGGTATCTGCCTTATTCCAGGGGCTGCCAGCCCAAATACCCCCTAAGGCTTTGGGGTCCATTGCCTATCTACAGGGCCCTTCTTCCCCTTTCTTGAATTAAAGCATCTTAGAACAGTGAACAGGTTTTGCAACAGGCCCAGGCTGGGAATAATTAACAGGTTTTAAAGGAATTTTTTACTATAGCGAATTAATTACTATAGGGGAGAAGTTTGTTATCTTCTGGGTCCCTTTTAACAAAGGAAATGTCAACAGACTGAATCCCAAATGATGTGACATTTCCATTGTTGACTAACAGCCAACTAACTTTTGCACCCCCTTTAATTAAAATTCTCTCCTTTAGCTTAAACAAGTCATTTCACGTCCTGGGCCTTCAGTTTTGACATTTGTGGGGCTGGAGGATGGGAACACAAAACAAAAACCTGAGGCGATTTGCATTTTCAGTAATTCCTCCCCCCAAACTCCAAACTCACTGCTACCAAGTCAAGCCTAACTCCTTGGGGATCCCCCAGGACAGGGTAAGTAGAACTGTCCTGGGAGTGTCCGAGACGCTAAGGAACTCTTTACAGGTCTCTCGCCGGCGAGCTGTGGTTTCCAACTGCTGATCTTGTGGTCAGCAGGCCAACGCGTCAATCATTCCTAGCGCTCATAAATTGGTGTACAATAACCTTGACCTTGGACCCGACCTCTGCGCCTGCGCTGAAGAGGAACGCCGGCTGTGACCCAGCCACGGCCGTGCACAGTGCGCACGCGCGCCTCCCTCTCCTCCCCGCCCCGCTGTGAGAGAGGCGGGACTTCCTGTCCCTTTCCCCGCGTGCGACAGGCGGAAGTGGCGGTGTTTCCCGGAGCGCGGGGAGTTGAGGGCGCTCTTTGGTTTGTAACGGGAGCTTCTTTCGGCACCAAACATGCCAGATCTGGCGGCCGCAAGCCCGGGCCCGCCTGCGCCGCAGGAGAAGAAGCCGCTCCGGCCTTGCTGCGCCTGCCCCGAGACCAAGAAGGCGCGCGACGCATGGTCAGTGCGCCGCCGGCAAGGGCGCCGCCGCGCGGGTTCCGGCGCCAATGCGCGCCCCGGGCTCGGCCGGAGCCTGACGGCGAGCGCGGCTCGGCAGGGGCTTCCCGGCGTCGCCTGGCTTGCTTGGGGCACATGCTTAACCTGGGCTCTTGGCAAGGGCAGTGGAGGAAGGGCAGACTCACCCGAGGCGCCCTTGGCTCGCTCGTTCCTTTCGGCGACCGTTTTGAACACCTGGGAGCGTTCGGGTCTGCAGGTCTACAAGGGGTTAAAGAGACCTTGTGGCCTGAAGTCAGCAAGTCAGCCTAGAGTTAATGGAGACGCATTATGGTGGATATACCGCCTAAGAGGGACTCTCAGAGCAAGCTGGGTAAGACTGAAGCGGGAGCGTCCAGGGACTGCTCCTTCCTTACTGCCCTTTGACCGAAAGGGAGTTTCGTGGGTTTTTTTTAAAGGCAGATGATTTAGAAATTAACCAGTCTAGTATTTAGGTGACTATTTAGTATTCAGAATAACACATAACGATGATTATCGATCCACCAAAGAGTTTTTCATTTTATGTCGCCTCGAAATCTTACTAGAATGACTCAGACATATAAGTGCACCTCTTGACCCTATGACTTCCCCCCTTTTGTCCTCACGTAGACATCAGTGGCATAATCAGGTAATGAGTTCAGGAGCACAGTGCTTCTATTAATACTCGTTACTTTCCAGCTATTGCTGTGAAGGGAGGAGACTTGGAAGATCTGATACTGTACTTGCCTCTATACAAGTATTTATTGAACCTTCAGAGTGTATAGTATCAATGAGCTTGAAATAAGAAGAGTCCAGATTTGAATCCAGGTTCACCAATTTAGTGACATTGAGCATATTACCTATTGGGCCTAATAAAAGTATCTGCCTCCAGAATTACTGTACGGACTGATGAGTAGAATACCAGGCACTGAGTAGTAAATGCTCAGTGAAGGTGAGCTGTATCTTCACAGGGCGCTGTGTCCATGACAATGTCTCCCACTTTCAGACAGCCTCCCCTGGAGCAAACTATCAAATGATGGGTAGTCTATCTAAAAGTGTTAAATAAATAAGGATAGGTAGGATTTAGAAACTGGTACCACTTTCTATAGCGTCTCCAATGTGGCATCCCCATGTGTATCAACTCTGTTGAGTTTTCAGTGCCTGACTTTTTTCAGGAGCATGCCAGGCCTTTCTTCTGAGATAACCTCTGGACTGACTGGAACTTCCAAACCTTTGGGTTTAGTTGAGCATCATCAAAGGGAGAAGTTATTTTATTCTTGAATTCCTTTTGCATTAACTGCTTCAGACCTCTATAACTTCTCTCCAATAAAAAGTCAGGAGTGAGTTTTTCCTTTTTTTACGAAATTCAGATTTATTTGTTGTTAAAGTTACGTTCTCCCTAGAACTAAAGCTGAGTGGTTCTAGTCTCTTTTGTGAATGTTGTAAGATTTCTGATCAGTGTGAAGTGGCTCATCTTGCTGCTCCTGGCTCTCAGATTTTTTTTTCCCAGATATCTTTTGATCAGAAGTAGATTTAACTAATTGGTAGTTGGCTGTAGGGCAGAATCAGAAAGTTAATTCCTCTGGTAGTGTGGAAAATGAAGCTTTTCTCTTTGACCTTCTGTTAACAAATACTTCATTCAGTCAGTGTATTTCATTGTAAGTGATTCACTCACTGCCTTGCAGCTCCCAGAAACCCTGTCACAGAGTAGAAGGGCTCTATAGAGTTGTGAGACTGACTCTGGGCCAGAGCAGGCAGCCTCATCTTTCTCCCACAGCACCCTCTGTGCCACCAGGGCCCCTTCTATTTGAGCCGTTTCTTCCCGGGTTCTGAGTCAGAGGCAGTGTAGCACAGGCTTAATTATTTCTTCAGGCCAGTTCCTGTTCTTAGGTGCCATCGAGTCCGTTCCAACCCAGAGTGACCCTGTGCCCAGCAGAGTGAAACACTGCCCCATCCTGGGCCATCCTCACAGTTCAGATCAGGTACCCCAAAGTAGTTCTCGGTGGACCACCTTTCTGGTCAGGAGGATTTTACAAGATACAATAAAAACAGTTGCAATGTCAGCTGGCATAGTGTCGTTTTTCAAAAGTCTGACGCCGTATTCAGCATACCCCTGTTCTACCTCATCCCTGTCACTGTTGTATTCAGCATACCCCTGTTCTACCTCATCCCTGTCCCTGTTGTGCATGCATATTTAATGAAGTGGTTCATGCCCACTTTGTCAAATAACAAGTCAATTTTGTCTTCTAGCATCATTGAGAAAGGAGAAGAACACTGTGGACACCTGATTGAGGCCCACAAGGAGTGCATGAGAGCCCTGGGATTTAAGATTTGAAATGGCGAGCAGTTGGGCTTGGCAAGGTAATATGCAAGCTTTTTGCTTCCGGTTTGAGCTTTGCTTTACAGATTTAGCCTCCATTCTGCGATACTCTGTTTGGAAGGCCATTCAGAAGTGAAATTGGTGGCTTTGAGACCCCCAGGTTAATGTAATGTGCTTAAGTATCAATGAAAAGAAGGACTTTGCAGTTCACTATATGGGGAATGAATGCTGCCAACAGTTGTGAGGCATTCAGAGGACTTAGGAAGTGGGAATTTAGCTGTGTCAGAAGGAATTGTAGCTCTGGCAAGTTCAAAATCCCCAGTTGTCTGATTGAGAGGCAGTAAAAGGAAAGTGTTATTTCTTCCTGAGTACTTTTGGGAAGTGCTTTTAAATAGGGAATAAGCAACCCAAGGATGCCTTGTTTTTGTAAAACAAAAAGCGTGGCATTTTATACCAAGCTTCACTCTTAGAAAATTTAAACCTCACACCATTTTCTGAATAACTTTGAGCTTTTAATCCAAATTTGAATGCTGAGAGAGATTTCAAGTGACAGGGTACCCAGCCACGCCACAAATGAATGATTTCCTCTTGTTTAGGAGCTGTTGCCTCGGGTCCCTCACTTTTTTTAGGTGTCGGTGAGCATCTATAGCAGTAGCTAGCACATAGTGGGTGCTCCCTAGAGGCTTGCTCATGAATGAGGGAAGTAAGGCCTAAAGCGTGGGTTCTCACTTGGCCTACTGCCCCCTTGTCAGAAAATCTCTGTGCACACCCCCACCCCCAACAGTTAAAAACTTATACTGTACCCGATAATCCAGAATAAATTGTAATTTGGAGCTATCTGCTTTTGTGGCACTACCCCCCGGCCCCCCAAGGCAGTAACTATTATCCTGGCCTAATGGCTCTAAATGGAACCTTCATCTCCAGGCTGCTGTGTGCCCCTACCCCTAAAGTAGCCCCTTTGACCTTAACAATAGCTGAGATAACACCAAGGCTGCATACCAATGTCAGAGAGAGGACTCGTCTTTCCCTTTCACCTTGAAGCCCTGCCGCTTAGGAATTTCAGGGCCAGTCTTCCTCACTGAGCTGTAGGAAGGAGAGAAAAGGAGTTGCCCTGAGCTGATGAGAAGTCTCAACTGGTGGTGGAAACGGTACAGGTTGAGTCTGGAGGCTTGATTTCCCTTCTGTCATTGTGACGTCAAGCTTACTGTGCATGATCAAGCCGGTGATCCTCTCTGGATTTCGGTGTCTTCAGTTATAAAGAGAGCCATACTGTGCTTCACAATGTGTAGAGTATGGTTCACTTAATACTTGGGCATTCTAGGCAGCAAAAAAAAAGCATGGTTTGGATAAAGGCACACATGACCTAATTTCGGAAAGTGTCTGTAGTTAGTTTCTCTGGGAAGTTCAGTCCAAGTGAGAGGTGATGCTGAACAGACAGTGTCGGGTTGAGGGGGTGGAGTGGGGGAAGCTGGGCCTAGACCTAGTGAGTGGAAAATTCTTGCTCTGTTTGATTATGAGAAGCTGTCCCTGTAAGGAGCCCCGTGGTGCAGGGGTTAAGCGCTCACCTGCTTACTAAAGACTTGTCGGTGTGAACCCACCAGCTGCTCTGCAGGAGAAAGAAGTGGTGCTCTGCTTCCACCGAGAGTACAGCCTAGGAAACCTATGGGGCAGGTCTCTTTCTGTAAGATGGATTATGACTCAGAGTTGACTCATCAGCCATGAGTTTGCTTCGGTATCCATGATCTTAAATGTTTTTCAGATTAGCAGGTTGCTTAAAGCAATCTCATGGTGAATTACTTTGTAAAATTAATTTGAGGCAGGAAGGGGTTCTCTCTACACACACACCTATACCCATAGACCCATTAACTACTTTAAAAGATGTGGAAACCTCACTGTACATGATTTCTTTGTTCATAAATAAACAACTTAGTTGTAGCAGTCCTGCCTTACTAAAAAGAGTAATTAAAAGAATTGCTGGATTTCGAAGCATCAAAAGTATCTTAAACTTTATGTGGGCCACCAAGGTGCTACATTTGTCTCTTGTAAGCGTTGTGTCTTCAGGGAACCAGAAAGTGTTGTGGTTTTCTCTGTGTTAATAGGAGAGAAAGTGAGGGCAATTCCTCTTTGCTTTACACGTCCATACAATGAAATGCAGCAACTTTGATTGTGTGCTCTTGGGCAAGTCCTTTCTGAACCTTAGTGTCCTCAACTGTGAAACAGAGTAGTAACACATGTCCCAACCACTTTGTAGTGCTGTGAAGGTGGTTAAATGATAGAAAGATGTGTGAATGTGCTTGGCGGACCCTAAAACTAGAAGCTAGAACAAAATGGCTAATACCTTCAGAGTTGTAGATAGCAGGTATTTATTTGATGTCTGTTGAACATATGACCTGATTCTTTTTGAATCCTAGTTATAAGAACAACAATCTGAATCCATACCTTTCTTTAAAAGTCATGTTCTCACCTTCTGTGAATTAGTACTTTTGGGATAGGAATGGGTGTTTAGATCTAGTTGATCCCAGATAGCCCATCTCCCTAACCCCTGTGGGGAAATGAAAGCAGATCACTGGGTAAAGAAAGGACTTCCTAAAATTAAGAGTCGAGAAAGCAAAGGGTGCTTCTGAAGCAGTGACTCTAAGACAGAGGAGGGCCACCCCGAGGCTTCCTCAGGCTGTGATTGTCTACAGGAGCAGGCTGCCGCATCTTTCTCCCTCGGAGATGCTGGTGGGTTCAAGCTGCCCCCCTTTTGCTTCGCAGCCACGTGCTTAACCACTGTGCCACCAGAACTCCTTCATAGTGGATAGGTGCTGGAATTACAACCGGACTCCAAGGCTTTCGGTCCTTAATATTCTCCAGTCCACCGGCACTTTACTCCTCAGCTTAATGAGGTTTTATTGTCAACGTAGGCATTATTAGGATTGCATAAAATCTTGATCTTCAATCTTAAAACTAAACTATTATGAATGCAAATTAGAAAACCCTACTGCTAAGTAAGAATCCATGACTGAATAACTAGGAGGTTGGCCGCATGGTAAAATCTCATAGCGGCACAGCTCATTTTATTACACTTTGCAGATACTGCCGTCTTTTACAAATTGAAGGTTCCCCGCAGCGCAGTCTGGCAAGTCTGTCGGCATCATTTTTCCAATAGCCAGTGCTCACTTCGTGTCTTTGATTTTGGTGATTATCAGAATATTTCACACTTTATCATTACCCTGTCGCACACTTAAATTGACTAGGGTGTTGTGGAAACTTGTGAGGACCGGGAACGTGCTGTATCGCACGTGGCATGCACTTGATTGTGGTGAGCTCGGCCCTAACCCGCACAATCTGGTCTGTACAGCTGCCTTCCACCTCACGGACCTTGCCAGACATACTTGAGTCAGCAAGGAAGGGTTTGCAAGTCTTCTCTTAGATATCTGTAGAAATAAACTGCTGTAGGCTTTTTTACAAGCTGCTTTTAAGAAAGTAAATATAAATTCCCTTTACTTTAACAAGTGTTTCTAAAGATTCAACAGTAATGAATTGTACTGCTACAGTGATGCTTTTAGCTAGACAAAACTAAAAATAGGGATTTTTTTTTTGTCGGTGTGTAATCTCAGAGTTATGTATAGCAGTTAGTTAATAATAGCTAGTGGAGGCATTCATTTCTAGGGGTCAGAATTCTTTAATGCATGATGTTTGAAAAATTGACTCTCTACATCTTTTTCTTAGGTAGTCTACTCTGAATAATTCCGGAACGGTGAAGAATGTTAGAAAACATTGAGAAGTCTATAATGTTTTGATAAATGGAGAAAGTATTTATAATTTATTAAAATATATATATCGCTGGTCAAAAGTCTCCAGAAGAGTTTCTTTTTATGTTCCTCACATGACTTTTTGGTATGTTTTCATAAGGCATACACTATAAAAAGATTTGTAGTGCAAGTTTGTTTTCTTTTTACTGTGTCATCCTGGGAACTCCATATGCATTTTCAAGGGAGAAACAGATACTGGTCTTATTTAATGAAATCTCCAAAAGCGGGTTCGTGGAAGTAAGAAAAATAGCTCTTTATCAATTTAGGATGAGTATGGTGGCCTTAGGAGATCTCATTCAGAATGAATGTGTGGTTTTTATTTTCAACTTGCTTAAAGATAAGAACTGGACAGACCTTCCAAATTAATGTTCTTTACTAATTGGTTAGGCCAAAAGATGATGACAAAGGTAAATGAGTATACGTAGCATATGTGTATCTCATTGTGTGAAGGAAAATTTCCGCCTCTAAAAAGCAAACAAATTTCACAGGTGTCTATGTTAGCTCCAGTCAACCAGCCTTGGGTCCTTTTCTCATCTGAGAACAAAGGTAAGAGAAGGGGAGAGCAGTAAAAACCTAGGGAGTGGGTAAATAATTAAAATTATATATGTAGTGTTATTAACACTAATTCTTTGATTCTTTATTCATGTCACATGTTTACTTGAATAGAAAACTTGTATGTTAGTAAATTCTAGTATACAGAGAACTTTGGGTGAAATAACAGAGTCTAAAGTGTGAGCTAGCCTCCCACCTACCCTGTTTTCCTGAAAATAAGACAGTGCCATATTAATTTTTGCTCCCAAAGATGTACTAGGTCTTATTTTCAGGGTATGTCTTATTTTTCCCCATGAAGAAGAATACGGTACACATTTATTGTTTTATTAAAAGAGACCTTGCACTTACTGTCTGCTCTGGCCGCACTGAGGCCAACAGTGAGCAGTGGCCTACGGTCCAGAGTCCAGACTTACCGTACTTTGGGGGATGCCTTATAGTTCAGCGAGAGGCAAAACTGTAAGTAGGTCTTATTTTCAGGGGATGTCTTACTTTCGGGGTAGCAGGGTAGTTCAGCTAGATCCCCGGCAGATGATTATCTAGACTCTGCTTGAATATGTCCTGTGATTATAAGAAGGGGAAAAATCCATAACTCAGTACTAGTTTTTGGTACATGTTCCAAACTTCCTGTGTGTTTATATTTTTCAAAAGGAAAATGAGATCTGTTTTCATTGCTACATATTTTTAACAAGATCATAATGTTTACGTTTTTGCCTTTTCCCCTTAATAAGCCCATCAGTGAGTTTACTTCTGCATTGTATAGAACCATGTGGCTTCCCGTAATTCAACCAATTCCCTATTGTGTGTGTGTTTATTCACTAAATGTTTTATAGAATGCATGCTTTGTGCCAGTTGCTCTTCAAGAACTGGGCCTCAGCTTTGAATAAGACATTTTACCAGATTACCTAAATTACCATTTTTATTTTATTCTATTGGTTTTATGGAAACATAAGGAAGACAGGAAGGAATCACCTGAAGTCCTACTGGTGTATAATGAGGGTACTTTTTGTTGACTTTTTATAAATCTGTGTGTACACATGCTACTCTTTTTGGCTACTTTACAACAACACTGCAGGGGAAGTCTACAGGAAAGTCATTATAAACATTCTTTGCTAACCACCCAGCTAAGAATGAGCTAGAGGTCATGCATGTTTTCAGAGCTAAGGATGTGTACAGCCTATGAGCTAGGAAAGTGTCTTGCATCTCGGAGTTTCTGTTTCCTCAAACCCTTAGCAGCACATGAATTTTTAGCCTGTGCCTCCGATCCACCTGCCTGATATGTAAAGCACTCATGACGTCTGCTGCAGTGAGAAATACAGCTCACAAGAACCCCTGCTCATCTGAGCTGCAAAGTCTGCCCAATGATAGGGGCAGCATTCCCATCCTCATATCAGTAAGCGATGGTACCACAGCAATCTGAAAATGGAAGAACTTAGCCTAGTGATTTCACCACCACACTTTGGCATACCCTATTTGCTAAGTCTCCGTCTCTCACAGTAACTGTTCTCTTAGTGTAGGTGTGTGCACTCTATTCTGTTATCTGTCCAGACTTAGCATGTAACCTGAGAGTGGATGAGAACAGGACCATATTCCTAGACCTGTCCTTCCACTGCTCTGATGTGAGGCTGGTACAGAAACAGTAATCCCCATCTTATAGGTGAGTACAGGTTCTCAGCTAAGGAAAACTGCCCTAATAAATGGCTAATGGGGCAAGATGTGAGTCTCGGCCTTTAGAATGTAAGCCCCATGTTCCCAGTGTCGGCTGCTGTGGAGTCCACTCCTGAATCCTGGCAACCGCATATATAAGACAGCAAAACACTATCTGCTGCTGCACCAGCCCCATTGACTGCAGATCATTGTAATCCACAGGATTTTGATTGGCTGATTTTCAGAACTGGATCTCCAGGCTTTCCTACCAACCTGAGTCTGGAAGTTCTGCTGGAGCTCGTTCATCCTACAACACACACGCTCTCACTGACGAGCAGGTAGTGGCTGTCATGAGCTGTGCCAGTAGTTGTTCCACTGGAAAGGCCGCTAACACCATGTGTTAGAAACTGCCCTGGGTGTTGAATATTCGTGTGTGAATCAGACATCCTATCCTCAAAGAGATGAGAGACTAATTCAGCATTTACTGAGAACCCACTCTTTGCCAACTCTGTGCTATGTGATGTTCAAAGACAGTGAGGCATGCGTGGACCCTGTTTTTAAGGAGCTTATCGTCTGGTGGTGTATGAATAAAAGCCATAACAATAAAATGCTCAGTGCCATAAGATATTCCTTGTGAAGGTGCTTTTTTATTTTTAATGAATATTTGGACACTTTCTCTAAAATGTTTACCTGAAAAGAGTACCTGTGTGACTATATCTGGTGTTTGTCGCGCTAGCCATTCAAAACGTAGTTGATGGTTTGATCTGTCGATTGTGGTGCCTTCCTACAGCAAGTCACAGACAAGTCCTGATCCAGGAAAAGTCTCACTTCACTGGGAGCCGGGCCCGGCAAGCTCCGGATGCAATGATATCAGACAGTGTTGCTACCCAAGATCCAAGTTATTTTCACCTCAGACTTTTCTAGGACTGATGAGGATAATCACTTGCTTTCCCATTCAAGTCTGGCAGAAAAGAAACCATTCCGGAAACATGGATTCTTCCCTTCCCCACTCACTGCCACTGAGACAATTCCGACCCACTGACCCTATGAGATGGAGTAGAACTGCCCCTGTGGATTCCCAAGGCTAACTACAGGAGTAGCTAGCCACATCTTCCATACAGCAGTCCCTGGATTCAAACTGCTAACCTTGCAGTTAGCAGCCCAACCTAAGCCACTGACCACAGGGCCTTTGCATACTCTTATAGCCAGTAATATTTGTTGGCAGAATGCTTTATGCTGATTGATTAAATGGGCTCCCACTCTTTAGAGCAAGGTGTAGGTTAGATTTTTAAACAAAACATTCTATTACAAAAGAGGAAGTGATAAATGGCAATTGTAAGTGAACCACTTTGTTCACTTAATGAGGTCATCTTGAATGAGTTTATTCAAACCGTTGGAAAAAGAGAAAAGTATTGGCTAAGCATTTTAACTATGCAAGAACCCTGGTGACATATGGGTTGCATGTTGGACTGCTAACCACAAGGTAAGCAGTTCAAAACTAGCCAGCTCCACAGGAGAAACAACAGAGCTTTCTACTCCCATAAAGAGTTCCGGTCCCGGAAATTCAGGGGGCAGTTCTACCTGGTCTTAGAAGGTCATTAGAAGTTAGAACCAATTTGATGGCAATGAGTTTGGAGCTTTGGTGGGGTCTAAACAGCGCATGCTCAACAGCTAGCTATGTCAGCATTGCATAAGCTAAGGTAAAAGAGAAATGACTTGGTTATGGATCTAATGGTTTCTGCCTTTAAAGCCATATGACAGTATGTGTCCAAAGCTGAAGTTCATGCCTGGGTTGCATTTGAATATTAGGAAAAATATAATCTCTAATCAAAACTGGTTAAGGACCATCCCCACCCCCTCTTTTCTCTGTTCTACCAAAGATCAATTCTAGCAAAATGACATTTTAAACTAATCCATCCACTTAAAAAAATACAGTGTACAAACCCCACATTTTTGTTATTAAATTAAAAAATCATACATCTGTCAATTGTTATGAAAACATCTAAACAGCCTCATTACCTGTACTTAACTCATCATGTACCAGGAGCAAATAGCTTATAGACCAGCAATGGTTCATGGCCACCCTTGTGCTGACTTCATCATCTGGCCTGGACCCGCCTGCCTCTCCTGCTTCGTGCCCTGCTGCCCTGATTTCACCTACACCAAGCTGTTCTCTCGTCAGAGTGTGCCGCATCGTTTTGTTTTGCTTCTTGGTTCCTTCACATTCTGTTCCTCTTCCTGGAATGTTCTCCCTGCTCATCTTTTCAGACTGGCTTAAATGCCACCTGATCCGTGGCTGTCTTTCCCAGGATTACTTGCTCCTCCATCAGTGATGCCTGTCAACCCTCAGCAGAGTGTTTTATTGGATTGCAGGTAGTGTCCCCTTACACCAGAAGTTCCTTGAAGGTGATAATTGTCTTGTTCACCTTTATATGCCCTGGTGCACAGAATTTGTCCTGAATAAATGCTTATAGAATTCTATCCACTTAACAAATTGACGCATGTCGAGGTGGTGGGATTTTTGTTTGTTTGTTTTTCTTTTCCTTTTATTCTCCTCCAAATAGTTTCTACTGTGCCCCTACTTGCATGATTGTGGACAAATTGGACATTGTGTTTTGACACAGACAATTTAAAAAAACATTTTCTCTCAAATGTAGGTTTAAAAAATCCACAACAATAAATAAGCTATAGCTCTCCGTGGTATTGCAATAAACGAATCTCATATCCTAGACACCAGTGCCACAATCACTGCTGGTAACCTGTGGGGTTTGTGCATGGACCCCTCACAAAGGTCGTCATGCAGGGGCAAACTGCAAGAAGGGTAGTGGTGTAAGTCACCCCCCCACCCCCATCCCCGCCCCCAGTGTCACTACGGTAGAAAAGCCGGGCAGTCTAGTCCCATCGCGATGACAGGGAGGAATAGCCCTTGAGCTCACGTCCGCCATGACCACACGGTGACCCATGGGCTGGAATTGTCTTGACTGCAACGGGCTCACATTGGGGTGTTTTGTTTTTGGGTCGTCTCACACCAGCCTACTCAGTCTCTGTAGCAATCAACAAATATGTGGAAATACCACATTATTTTCACATGTACGGCACCCACAACAGTAAGGCATAACATGCATAGTAGACTTAGCAGGGTAACGTGAAAGGGTTACAGTGCCCAAACGTCACTGTTGTTAATGGCATCCTGTGCCTAAGGGGGGCCTGGGGTACTTTCATCTCTGGGAACTGTGGCTCTTTTCCTTTACTATTTAGGCCCCCCCCCCTTAATTTTAGAAAGTAGGGAATAAGATGCCTTTTTGTTGGCCTGTTGCTTTTAGTTAAATAAGGAGCTTGATATCCCCAAACAGAAGGGTTATAAAGAAGGGATGATTCAACCAAGGTGTAGTACAGCACCGATGAATCGCACACCATTCCTCTAGTTCCTGAGTACTCTCCCCAACTCTCCCCCCCCTACTTTCCCCCCCCCACACCCACCTACAATGACCCAGCTCTACCTTACAAATCTGACTAGACCAGAGTACAGATAAGAACTATGGATACATGGAATTCAGGAAAGATAAACCCCTCAGGAACAGTAATGGGAGTAGTGATATGAGGGTAGGGGGATGGTCAGGGAGGGGAAGGGTGAGAAAGGAGGAACCCATCACAAGATTGGATATATAGCTCCCTCTCCGCCAAGGGGACGAATAACAGAAATGTGGATGAAGGCAGACAATGGACAGTGTAAGATACAAAATAATAATATATAATTGATCAAGGATTCACGAGGGTGGGAATTTGGGGGATGGAGGGGGGGGCGGGAATGAGGAGCTGATACCAAGGGCTCAAGTAGAAACAAAATGTTTTGAAAATGACGATGGCAACATATGTAAAAATGTGCTTGACGGGATGGATGTGTGTATGGATTGTGATAAGAGCTGGACCCACCCCCAATAAAATGATTTTAAAAAAATAGAATTACAGTCTTGGACACCCGCTGGGACAGTCCGTGTCCTATAGGGCTGCGGGGAGTTGGAATGGAATTGACAGTGAGTGTTCGTGTGTGCGTGTGAAGCTTCCCTCCACTATTGGGCTGCACCCGGAATTGTCCTTGCTTGCTGAGGTATCTGTGTCTTGGTGGATTGAAAGCTTCTCATCTTTTCATCTTTGGTTCCCAAATTCTGGCCTCCGAATTAGCAATTAGTGCGCACTGAATTGGACATTTGTCAGTATATTCGAAACTTTCTACTTTCACAGTTTAACATTCCGACCCCAAGGTCAGAGGTTGGAAACCATCAGCCCCTCAGGGGAGAAAGACGGGTTTTCTACTCCTGGAAGGAGTTACAGTTTCGAAACTCACAGAGGCAGTTCTGCCCTGTCCTATAGGGTCGCTATGCATTGGCATCAACTTGACGGCAGCGAGTTTTGTATAGCAATAGAGTAAACGTCCTTACACACCAAGTGTGGAACAGTCCTGAGAGGGCACTGGGTGCCCATCTAAACCTTGGGGGCAATGAGAATAATGGCAGTGAATGCTTGTCCAGGGTCAAGGAAGAAGCAGCAAAGGACCATGTAGAACCCAGGAGTCAAGTTTCTTCGTTTAATATTTCATAGCAGTCCAAGGTGGCTCCCCAGATACATCGAGAGGCAAACAGACTCCACGGAGGGAGTCTGAGTTGGGAATTCTGGATCTAGGTGCCACCCAGTGATCCTGCTAGACCCCAAACCAAGTTCTGGTTCTGCCACTTACTGCCTGTGGGGTCTTGGTATCTCTCCGAGTCTCTATTAATTACAGATTGAGGAGGATGATATTTATTTTTGAAGGTAATTGTGATGAGTAAATAACATACATTCATCCTTGGGTATCCCTGAGGGATTGGTTCCAGGTCCCTGCAGATACTAAAGTCCAAGGATGCTCAAGTCCCTTGTAGAAAATGGCACTATTTGCATCAACCTATGCACATCCTCCTGAATACTTGACGTTATCTCTAGATTACTTAAAATGCCGAATGCAGTGCAAATGCTACGGAAATAGCACTTTCTGCGGCTTCTTAGCCTTTGAGGGAATGCTTTGACTCTGGAGCTTACATACCATATATACTTGGGTATAAGCCAACCCGAATATCAGCTGGTGCACCTAATTTTACCTCAAAACCTGCATTGAAAATGTGTTGAAAAACTTGGCTTATACACGAGTATATATGGTCAATGAATTACTAATGAATTGCCCAGCCCCACTGCCCCCCAATTGGTTGAATCCACAGGTGTCGAGCCCGCTGATCCAGAGGGCTGCCTGTCTCCAGGCCAGGTCTAGATCTGCGAGCTCCAGCATACTCACTGCCATGGAGTTAACTCTGACTTGTAGAGCGACCCTGCATGAGACTCGATCTGTAGACTTAACAACGACAACAAAAAAATTCAAAGCCCATTGCCATCCAGCTCCCCAGGAGAGCGACTGGGCTTTCTTCTTCCTTAGAGAGCTACAGCCTCAGAAACCACAGGTGGTCATGGTGAGTCAGTATCCACTCGATGGCAGCGAGTTTGGTTTTTGATTTGGCCATCCAGTTGATTCGGACTCACAGCGACCTTAGATACTGTGTTTCCTGAAAGTAAGACATCCCCCGAAAATAAGACCTACTTACAGTTTTGCTTCTCGCTGAAATATAAGACACCCCCCTGAAAATAAGACCTCCCTGAACATAAGGCCCCCCCGAATCTACCGTAACTCTGGGCTCTGGACTGTAGCGGCGGGCACCACCGTGCAGCTCACTGTTGGCCTCAGTGCAGCCAGAGCAGACAGGAAGTGTGAGTAAATGTACCATAGATTATGAGTAAATGTACCATAGTTTGTTGTACATGGAAATAATGGTAGTAACAAGAAATTCTTGATACTGTAGGCTTCACAGTTTGTCTGGTTATGCTGGTTTGTGATGACAACTACTACCATACCGTATACAGGTAATAAATTTCCTTTTTTGTTGTTCAACAATAAATGTATACTGTATTCTTCGTGGAAAAATAAGATATCCCCTGAAAATAAGACCTAGCGCATCTTTGGGAGCAAAAATTAACATAGGACGCTGTCATTTTCGGGGAAGCAGGGTAGGTGTCTGAGGCTGTGCATCTTTACAGGAGCAGACAGCTTCATCATTCTCCCCAGGAGCAAATGGTGGCACTTTTCACCAGCGACCTTGAAGCTCATCTGTTGTACTCCCAGGACTCCTTAGAGCTGTATCCGCAACAGTGCCGGATGTGTGGAGGTGATTCTCCCTATGTGGAAAGATAGGGAGGCCTGGGTGATGGTCTGGGCAAGCCCTCATCGTCGGATTAATTAGTCCTGGAGTGGACTCGAAGGTGCCGTCAGGGTCCCATCAGTGCTCAGCTCCTGTGGGAAAGGCGGGCCCTTGGTACCCCCCAGCCCCTCTGTGGGAGGAAGAACTGGGGGAGGGGGCGTGCTCCCTGAAGGCAAGGCAGACAGCCCAGAAAACCCCAGGGGGCAGTTGTCCTCTGACTCTCGGGCACAACTGACTCAAGGGCACCTAGAACGGCCGCCTCGAATTCAGGGAGTTGCTTCGCATCATCACTGCTTTGGGTTTGTAGTGCACACGTGCTTAATGCTATTTACAACGTGACTCCACAGAGGCTTTAAAGGGGCTCTCCGTTTTTTACTATTAAGAGTTTTTCTGGTGAGGGTCCCGTATTTTTCTAGTTAGATGTGTTCTGCCACCTCAGAGAGCCTCCCGAGGCGCCTCCAGTCAGCCCTGGACAGTGTCCTGCCTGTGGTGATAAATGGTTGGCTTGCTTTTGCTCTGTCCCTCCCAGCCTCCCTCTTCTTGTCCCCACGTCTTATCTTGTCCTCTCTGGAGGTATGTTAAGTGCTCTGCCAGCCTGCCTGTGTGCCTGGCCTGTTTTCTCTCACTGCCAGTACCTCAGGGATTCCAATTCCAAACATGGTATCCATCTGGGGTCACCCTTCCTTCCGGTGCCAAGAGGGATGCATTCCAGATGGAACACAGTGTGCTCCAGCCCGGGGCTCTCTTCATTCGGCCCGGGGACAGCACAGAGCAGCATGTGGTCACTTCGTCCCATACTCCACCGAAGAGTTCTGCCCTGTGGACTACCCTTTCTTGGGATGTCTTCATTCTCCCACTGAGAACCAAGTTAGAAGATTGTGCTAAGGAAACTGGAGCTCAGAAAGACCACCAGAGCTCTGTGGGGAGAAGCAGAGCTGTGCTGAGGGAAAGAGAGAGGGGCAGGGTGGGGGTGAGGGGCGGCTTTAGAATTCTCCATGAAGGTTGCTAGATTATGCCAGTCATTCCCAAAGCTACAGGGAGCACTCCGTCCAAGAAAGGAGGCGCTGGTACTAAGCAGGCGGAGGTGAGGGGACCTGGGCGGGCAGGCAACTCCGACTCCAGTCTCCTCCAAGGGGGCAATTTGAGCACTTAGGAAAGCCTCCAGCCGCTGGAAGATGGGGGCCAGCAGCAGCATGGTGAGCCAGCAACTCTGGCTGAGACCAGTGTGTGTTGGCTGGAGGCAGGATATGGAAGGGGCTCTCTACCACCTGGCTAACCTCTTCCTGCTTCTGGGCTTCATGGGGGGCAGCGGGGTGTATGGTTGCTTCTACCTCTTTGGCTTCTTGGGCACAGGCTACCTGTGTTACGTGCTGTGGGGCTACTTCCATGCCTGCAGCTTGAACATCACCCTGGGGGCCTCCCTGCTGGCAATCGCCTGTCTGTCCCAGCTGGCACACCTGGCGTACCGCCTGCGTGAGGAAACCATGCCCAAGGAGTTCCACCTCCTCTATCAGACTCTGTGCCTGCCGCTGCGGGTGCCCCCCCGGGCATACAAGGAGATCGTGCACTGCTGCAAGGAGCAGGTCTTGGGGCTGGCCACGGAGCAGACCTATGCTGTGGAGGGCGAGACGCCTATCAACCGCCTGTCCTTGCTGCTCGCTGGCCGGTAAGCAACTCAGCCATTGCTTCCCCCAGCCCACCTTTCTCATTCCCCAAGCTGTCCCTGTCCCGTGGCCCGCCCCACTGAGGGAGAGGATGTGGCAAGTCAAGCAAAAGCAAAATGGAGTTTTCTAAGTGCGGGCATGTTCCCTCTTTCTTAGCCTCTTCCAAGAGGAAGCCAGCTCATGAGACATCTTCTTGGTGGGTAAGGGTTGTGTGTATACTTGCTGCTGGTAGGCGTGGTAGGGACCAATGTTTCTAGAGTCTTGGTGTGACATCACACACACCTCAATATGCCACGGCAAAGCTTCAGCAATCTCTCTATAAGCCTGCAGAGTGTGTGTGCGTGCCTGTGAGGGTGGGGTGGGGGGAGGGAAAGGCTTCTGTCAAAGTGAATATCCCAATAAGATGAATTTGTGTTTTTCCATATGCATCCAACAAACATTTGAGAAGTACCAACTTTGTGCAATGAGCAATGCCACACGCAGAGAGGCTTCCTCCAAACCCCAGCTAGGGGATCTAGGAGAGCCCCAAATATGTTGGGGATAACCCGACCGACTATTTGGGAGAGTCAGTCTTTAGACAGGTAGTTGTATCACAGAAATAGTCCCTGTCCACCCTTCCACTCCGGGTTGTCCCAGGGAGCTTCTTATTGACCAGAGGTCAGCGCTGTCCATCTGAGGGGTCGGGGCGGTGAGAGAAGGCTTTGCGGGACACCGCTCTTTGTCAGAAGGCGACAGAGACTGACAGCAAGGGTCTCAGCTAGGATCGTATGTGCTCCACCAGCCTGCCTGTGATGGTGAGCCATTGGTCCGCATCGCCAAAGGAAACCTCCCAGGCCCTGGCAGGGAATTGGGGTTCTTTGAACCATTGTACCAGTTCGATTTGTGTATAGGACTGACCTGGTTAGACTTGGTTTGGTACGCAAAAGGAAGAAAAGCATTTCAAAAGCTTCCCTCCCCCCCCCAATTTCCCCGCCTTCCTTCCTCTGCTTTGTTTTCTCTTCCTTGAGACCATGGAAATTCAGGAGAAAAGGTAACAAGAAAAAAAATGAAACCAGGTAAGAGGGACAGCTAAACCCAGCACACCTGATCCCTTGCTACTGGGTCGATGCCAGCTCATAGCAGCCCTATAGAACAGAGTAGAAGTGTCATGTGAGGTTTGTTGTAAACATACAAATGTGAAAATTCACAAATGCCACTGTTGCTATTGCCAAAATGATTGCCAAAACCCAAGCTCGACAGGACTGTAGGGAACTTGCTCATTCATGAGATAGGTGATGTTGCTAGCTCCTCCCAGCAAGGCTGGCCAGGAGGGAAGAGGGGAGGTGGGAGGAGCACTCAGCCTCCCCCCCCTCCCCCCCCACGCCAGGGGTGCTCATTTGCTGTAAGCTTGTCTTCTTAGGAAGGATTTATTATGAACTTGTAGGAGACCATTTCCCTGTGAAGGGGAAAGGAAAACTGCCCCCTTCCGGGGTAGCTTTTCCAAGTATGCTTAGCATCAAAAGAGTGTATCGAAGGTTGGATCATCTTGATGTTGTTTTTTCAAGGTTTCAAGGAAGGTTTTAGTTGTTGCTATTTTATTATCTTTCTGTGTCCGCCTGTCTGAGCTTTGCTAAGTTGGAGCTACTGGGGAAAGGCTGCTAGTCTGTGTTCAGGCTCTGATTTTCTTGCGGATTTACAGTGAGGAGCCCCAACACCTCCACGTAGCAAATAACCCTCCAGAGCCAGGACATGGGGGCTTCTTGTGCAGACTTCCCCTGTATCATGGGCAGATGCATCAGGAGTCCTTTGTGCAAACCTCAGACGGATATTTGGTTGGGCTTCCTTTGAATGAGGGCAGCCAGTCCCATTCGGGACGCAGAGAGGGCCTAGGACTTGCTCAAAGGGAGGCACGCTTAAGCTGTGCTTGGAGTTTCCCTGACAGAAAATTCAAGACTAAATTGCACATGTGCAAGCTCCCAAGTAGGCAGCCAGCTGTCCGAGCCTGTCATGTAAGAGGAAATGACCTGTCATCCAGGCCAACACGGAAAAGGAGCCTCAGATGATAAAGGACACAGAATACCAATTTTGATGGCTTTGGTGAGCTATAGGAACTGATTAAATACAGCTCACACATGTAAGATGCTGCTACTCCTTGGTGGCTTGCTTAGGTGGCCAGATTCCTTGCCCGCGGAGGTAGCGTGAGGCTGCGGCGTACGTTGTAGGAGGTTTTCTCTTTTCTTTCTTAGAAAAGCCTTTCTTTGATATTGTGGACTCCTTTTACCGGAGCCCTGGTGGTGCTGTGGGTTACGTGTTGGGCTGCTCACCACAAGGTTGGCAGTTCACAACCACCAGCCACTCTTTGGGAGAAAGATGAGGCTTTCTACTCCCATAAAGATTTACAGCCTCAGAAAACCACAGGAAGCAGTTCTGCCTTGTTTTATAGGGTCCCTATGAATTGGAATGGACTAGGTGGCAGGGAGTTTGGGAGTTTTATAGTGATATAATAAAGTGTTTTCCTTAGCTTCTTCATTTCCTGCCCCCCTCCTTTCCTTCTTTCCTTCTACAGATAAGTATTATAAGTAACATGATAGGAACGGGGATCCAGTGTTAAATACTATACACACACACACACACACACACACACGCACGCACGCACGCACGCACGCGCTTCCTGGCACCCATGGAGCTTAAAGTCTGTCAATTAAGCACCGGGAATTAAGGTATGGCATGCTGATAAGTATTGGATATAGTATTTCTGGGAAGAAACACAGAGTATGGTGAAGCCTATAATCAGGGATTTACCTTTTCTGAAGGCTGTGTACTCCTGTGAAGATTTACCTTCCCAGAAACACACGCGGGCAATCCTCCTCTGTCCCAGATGTTCACTAGTCGGAGTCAGCTAGATGGCAGTGAGTGAGGAAGAGGAGAGGTCGGACAAGTCTTCTCGAAAGAAAGGCTGTGTGCGCCGAGGAGAAGGTGGGTTTGAGGGAAAGGTTCCACTGGAAGGGACAGCACATGTGATGACCCTAAGGCAGGAAGCCCCGGCACTTCATCTTCTCTTGTGTTCTCTCATGCCCCAAGGAAGTGCCGCTGGGCAGTGTATGTTATCTGTCTTATGGGGCATCTGCACCTCTGTCACTGGAGGCTATAGACTGATTCTTACCTTTGCTTGACACCTGTCCCCTCTGACCTCCATCTTTAGATGATCAAATAATAGGCAATATCTTATGACCGTGGTAATACAATATTTTTTTGCCAACACCATAATTCGACTGTATCAACTCTTCTTCAGTTTTCTATATTCATCACCCATTTTTTTAAAAATCATTTTTATTGGGGGCTCTTACATTCATTGCTTTTGCATACACGTGAGGCAATTGAAAGTACCATGGCTTAGGCCAGGTGCACCTCAGTCCTCAAAGTGGAATCCTTGCTTTTTCTTTTCTTTTTTTTTTAACACTTTATAGATGTCTTTTGCAGCAGATTTCCCCAGTGGAATATATCATTTTATTTCTTTTTAAAATGATTATTAATTGGGAATTAATACTTCTCTCAGATAATTCCATAGTTCAGTCACGTCACGCAGAATTGTACAATGGCTACCAAAATCGATTTCCAAACATTCTATTTCTTCCTGGACTCGCTGACATCATCTCCCTTTTCCCATCCCGCCACCACCATGTGCCTCCCACCCCCAAACCCTTATTTCACTCGCTGTTCCTATAGGCTCCTCAGTCTTGGGTTTCATACACCGAAACACACAAAAAACGTATAATACAACTTCATGGAGGTAACCTCCAGTGACATAAGACCTCTGAGATACACTATGAACAAACAAAAATACAGAAAATGTTCAAAACTAGATCAGGTCCAGCATGCCTACGAGGGGGGATTAACGGATAAAGTTTTAACTGTTCAAGTCAGATTTATGCCTTTGATCTTCTACATTATCTCTCCAATGCACTCTGATTAGTAACCCCTTTCCTCCCGTCCTCAGTTGTGGACAGAGGGAGTTCACCGTAGCTCTGTTTCCTCTGTAGTTCCCACAAACGAGTCTCAGGCTCCACTGTCATCCATAGCCTCTGCAAGCCAGATTCTCACAATTTCGTCTCCGATACTATCTCCTCCTTCTACTTTGGATTATATGATTTATAATCCTTTGGTGACTGATATTGGTGTGCTTCTTCAACGTGGCCTTAGTTGACATCTCACTTAGATAGCTACTGATTTGGAGACAAGCCTTTAAGACCCCGGATGTTATTTTACCTCACACCTGGGCACCATCTAGATTCCTCGCCACACTTTGCTATAGCACCCGTATCTTCTGTGTTCCCTTCCTGAGGGCGAGTATCAAGCAGGACCATGATGTAAGAACTAATTTTTCTTAAGTTGGAGCTAGGATTTAGTGCGAGCCAAAGCCCACTCCTGGATCTATGTTTTGTTTTTAAATTTGCTATTAATTGAGAGCTAAAATATATATCATTCCATAGTTCAATCACATCAAGCAGAATTGTTCCATTGCTTCCACGGTCAGTTTCCAAACATACTTTTTCTTCCTGGATTCCTTGACATTGTTTCCCTTTTACTGCCACTGCACCACCATCCCTGTACACCCCCTCTCCCCCGAAACCCTTATTCTACGTGCTGTCCCTGTAGGTTCATCCATCCTGGGTTTAATTTCTTGAACAACAGAAAGACATATAACACAACTTCAGGAGCTGCTGCTTCCGTGGGCTGCATGTGGTTAGTGGCCACCGTGTTTCCGAGTGGCGCTCCAGAGCAGGGATGCTTCATTCTGACTACACATGGGGACCACCTGGGGAGATTAAAAAAAAATTAATATCCAGATTCCATCTACAGAGATTCTTGCTTAATTGTTCAGGGATAAAGGCAAGCCTGGAGGTTTGATTGCTGGTGTCCTTTCTTAAGTTCTCCCAGGGCTTCTGCTGGGCAGCTTGAACTTGAGGACCACTGGTAATAAGAAGGCATGTGAGGCCTTGAGAAATCCTGATGGGATCTCCTTCCAGGCAATAATCAAGCTACTTCTGCTCTGGATTTTGCACAGGCAGTTTTGCTGGAAGAGCCACGTTGACCAGGAATGCAACCTCAGTGAAGGGGGTTTGCGCCGCCATTTCCTTTTTCCCACACTGTCTCTTCTCTCCCTTTGGCAGGGTGCGTGTGAGCCAGGAGGGGCAGTTTCTTCACTACATCTTTCCCTACCAGTTCATGGACTCACCTGAATGGGAATCCCTGCAGCCCTCCGAGGAGGGGGTGTTCCAGGTAACAGACCAGCACTGTCCCCCATGAGCCCGGCAATCGCTCAGCGCCCATGCTTCCACTCTCACGTCTGCTCGGTGGACCACTGGCAGTCTAACGCAAGGGTGCGGTTCTTCTCAGATGGGAAGAGTGCCTGCATTCTTGGCATAGGGAGAGCAGTAACGGGAGGTGCCGGCCCTGATCCTCCAAACCCAAGCCCACTGCCATGAGTTGATGCCAACTCATAGTGATCTCATATAGGGTTTCCCAGGCTGTGAATCTTTATAGGTCTAGTCTAGTCTAGTCTCATCTTACTCATGGGGGGCAATTGGCACCAGCGGGACCTAGATCTCTCACAGAAGATCCTAGACTCCCTCACTCAGTCATTCTCTTACTCACTCACTCACCCTCACTCAGTCATTCTCTTACTCACTCACTCTCTTACTCACTACTCTCTTACTCACTCACTACCTCACTCACTCTCTTATTCACTCACTCATTCTCTCACTCACTCTCTTACTCACTACTCTCTTACCCACTCACTACCTCACTCACTCTCTTACTCACTCACTCATTCTCTCACTCACTCACTACTCTCTTACTCATTGCCTCACTCACTCTCTTATTCACTCACTCATTCTCTCACTCACACACTACTCTCTTACTCACTACTCTTTTACTCACTCACTCTCACTCACTCATTCTCTCACTCCCTCTCTCACTCACTCACTCACTACTCTCTTACTACTCTCTTACTCACTACCTCACTCACTCTCTTATTCACTCACTCATTCTCTCACTCTCTCACTACTCTATTACTCACTACTCTTACTCACTACCTCACTCACTCTCTTATTCACTCACTCATTCTCTCACTCTCTCACTACTCTATTACTCACTACTCTCACTCACTACCTCACTCACTCTCTTATTCACTCACTCATTCTCTCACTCTCTCACTACTCTATTACTCACTACTCTCTTACTCACTACCTCACTCACTCTCTTTTCACTCAGTCATTCTCTCTCTCACTCACTACTCTCTTACTCACTCACTCTCACTCACTCATTCTCCCATTCCCTATCTTACTCACTCACACTCACTCATTCACAGTCACTCACTCACTCTCTCTCTCTCTCTCTCTCTCTCACTCACTCATTCACTCTCTTACTCACTCACTCTCTTAGGCCCTCACTCACTGACTACCGTCAGGTAGGTGCTAACTCCTAAGTACCATGTACTCTTTTGTGAGTCACATCTCAAGCTCTTCCTTCCTCACACTTGCCGCACATACCAGTCATGCAGCACTCGTGGTATTTCCTGAAACCACATGTTTGCCAACTTCTTGCTTGGGCTTCTACTGCCCCTCAGTCTGAAATGTATTTCCCCTTCTATATTGGGAGATGGCATCTCCCTTCCTCTGGAAGCTGACCAGATTGGTTCAGTGTCCACCCCACAACTCATTCTTCCCGCCCATGAGCTTGTTCTGTGCCTTCTACTTATGCTGACTGGTGTGCATATTGTTCTCTGTTCTAGTCGTCTGGGTTCCTTTCTATCTTCCACGTGGTGAAGTCTTTGAAGTAAAAATCTGGGCCTCTTCCTCTTTGTGTTCGGAACACAGTAGGGGTTCACGAAGGTTCGCTGGG